>NW_019397703.1:0-47156 GCF_000591075.1 Eurytemora carolleeae | reverse complement strand
CTCCCTACTCCACAAGCTGTCAGACTCTACGCAGCCATTCGACTAAAATTATTTACTGCGGATCTACAAAATTCAACCCCCCTCTGTCTCTCTCTTGGAATTATAGTAATGACACGCGGCATTCGGGAAAATTCAAGTCCGCGACGCCCTCCCCAGAAAGTCTCCCTACGGCCCATGCCCCTTTCAAAGTGTACAATACAAATTATGTGAATGTTCACAAATTATATGCAGTAGAGTACATTAATACAGTATGTTCCCTATAGACTATCCATTTCAATTTCGATTTTTTTAAAGCTGTTAAATAAACTTTATAAAATGAATTATACAGGGTGTCCCACGAAACATGACAGTATGCAGGACGACTTGAATGTCGTCTTGATTTTTTATATAATTTGTTGCGTTTATTTGTCAACCTAATTTTAGAAGTAATTATTTCTAGAGATAATAATCACAAAATTTCCCTTGTCCATGCCATTTCCAAAATGTGGTCTGCCTTTTTTGTGCTTTCAATATTGCCCGAGATATGAAGAATTTCGTTCAGATTTCGACAATTTTGCTTTTATTTAACAAAATTGAAATCTGAACCAAACTCTTTATATCTCCGGTAATATTGAAAGCACAAAAAACGCAGACCACTTTTTGGAAATGCTAGGGCTGAGAATCATGTGATAATTGTTTCTAGAATCATACATGTTAAAGTAGATAGAAGACTAAATGTCACAAATAAATTCAAATACCAAAGACGACTTTCAAGTCGTCTTGCTATTGTCTTGTTTCGTGGGACCCCCTGTAGGTAACATCATTTTATTTAAAGTTATAACGGAAAATCATCGTTTTTAAATTGAAAAGCATAGAGTCCATGTGAAATGATCATTAGTCAATTATGAAACCAGCCTATTTTATAATTTTTATTTTCTTTTAATATTAATTTTAGATTTTCTATAAAATGATGTTCCAGGGCCCAAAAGGTTATATAGCACAAATATGTGAAGTACTGGTACACCTGCAGTATGCAAACTGCAGTATAACAAAATGGCCGTTTTACACTTTTTTCGAGTAAATTCCCCTCTAAGATATATTTATATTTATTCTCTATGCCCCAAGCCCTGTTGATGCTATCCTGTTTGAAAGCTACTCCCATATCCTCCCAAACTAAAAATTGTTCAATTTAAACTATTGTTCGTATAGGAGATTTTGAACTTTCCCAACAACAGAATATAACGCTGAAATTGAGTCTTTGCCACAAACTCAAATTGTATCATCCTTATATCTTTGAAACCCCACTACAGTATTTTCCCAACCCCACTACAGTATTTTCCCAACCCCACTACTATATTTTCCCAACCCCACTACAGTATTTTCCCAACCCCACTACAGTATTTTCCCAACCCCACTACAGTATTTTCCCAACCCCAATTCAGTATTTTCCCAACCCCGCTACAATATTTTCCCAACCCCACAACAGTATTTTCCCAACCCCACTACTGTATTTTCCCAACCCCACTACTGTATTTTGCGAACCCCAATAATATANACTGTATTTTCCCAACCCCACTACCGTATTTTCCCAACCCCACTACTGTATTTTCCCATCCCCACAACTGTATTTTCCCATGACCCCACTACTGTATTTTCCCAACCCCACTACTAGATTTTGCGAACCCCAATAATATATTTCCCAAATCCCACACTTCTGTATTTTCCCAACCCCACTAATCTAATTTTCCGACCACAATCTCCCTTTCCCCACCTCCAAAATATTGTGTGCGCAATTTACATTTACTATTTAAAATGTCGAGCTTCATCTTACGTTAAAATATCCTCGTTCTATAAGAATAAACACCTGTATTGCTAAAATTTGCTAATAATTCCAGATTTTATGATAATACAAACTATTTAATATATTTAGTGCAGAAGCAAAGCTGCATGCCTAGTGCTGGGTAACATTATTTTCTGCTTTAGCCTCAGAAAAGCACACTCCCCCATTCTAAAAATAACCTTAGAGTAAAGATATTGATCTTAGGAGGTCAACTCATTAAACAAATTTAACCATAAAACTTAAAAGAAAAGTAAGTGCATTTTAAACTCAAGTTATGAGTCATGCAATTAATTTAAGACTGAAAGATTAAACCTAAGACACAGCATTGAATATCCTGGAAAATTATTGTCAAGGGGCAGGACTAAGAAATATATAAGAATTAAGAAAGGCCTCTCAAGGCAGTATTTTTTTTAAGTTAAAGAATTACATAGCTAAAAAATCATATCTTTTAGTCAATCTTTTTTTAAATTTGTCAAAATGCATAATTCCTTTGTCTACAAGGGATTAGAATGCTTAGATCTACAAATGAGGAAGAGAAAACAGATGAATGATCAGATAAAAAGAAGATACAATAACTATAGAATAAATTCACTGCTCTTTAAATTTTTTTTAGATTTAGAAATAAATGTAAAAATATTAAAATGGGTCTGTGTACGCTGCACGATGATTAGTAGCTATTTAAGCCTGATATTTCAAACCTTAAATTTAAATACAGCCTTTCATAGAATTATTACATAAACCATAATCTTTGGCCAAAAACTTTTCATTTGAAATAGTAAAACCTTAAAACCATGGCTTGCAAGTTGATTCCTGACTAAAGTTTACATCTTTCAGAGCCCACAATTTATAAACTTCGGCCCGAGCCGTAATTTCTTAAACCCGACTTTAAGACCCAATCTTCGACCCAACTCTGACAACAGCTTGTGTCACGTGATTGACAGCTTCTAGATCTTAGGTTTGACTGGTTAAACAGATCCCTAATTTACAGAACTCGGGACCTGACTGACAGAAACTTGTTAATCAACATAATTGTGAAATGATTGCCTTCTTGTCAATATTTGTCCCTCATGCATTTGTTCCTCATGCATTTTGTTGTGCAATATACTTCATCATTAAAAATACACCCATAAATCTAAAGATGATACATGGACGGCTTTAATCTTGTAAACCTTAACAAAACTGTACTTAAGGAAAATTCTAAATCCTACCGCAAATAATCTTGAAAAACTCAATAATTTTGTTTAAGTTTATAAAAAGATTTGCAGTAAAGCAAATCAGGAATTTGAAGTTATAAGAATTAAAAATTTGAAAGGGAACCTCATAAAACCTAGTAAATTATTGGAGAAGGTTTGGGATCTTTAGAAAATGGGATAGTTTACTGTTAAAGAATGTTATGAGATTATGGCCTATTCATACAGTACAAACATCAAATATGCAGTGCGCTTTAGGAGTGCAAGTGTATTGGGAGGTTTTGTATATTGAATTTTACTCAGTTTTCTCAGAATAGTTTATTAACAATGAAATATTGCACTCTAAAAGACTGTAAATGTACATCACCCCCAAGTACTGTAATATACAGATTAACCTTTAGAAGTGAAGTACATGGCCTGTACAACTAGTAATTACATTTTTTTTTGTATAGGAAATTAACTTCCTATAAAATCCTGGATTGAAATGCTTTTTGCATAAGATTTCCTAACTGAGTCCTCTGCAAGTTTAGGGGACATTAGTTTCACAACGGACACTTTTAAATCATCTTTTTTGGCATCCGCATGGGAGTAACGAGAGCATTTTCAGAATTTAAAGTAAAAAACAGCAATTTTTAATCGTTGAAGGGATTGTTCTGCGCTCAATAATATACCAAATTCTTATAATAACAATGGTTTGTTCTTGTTTAAAAAACATACTTTGTCATACAACTTTAAAACGAGTTAATAAATTAAACAAATTTTTTTTATAATCTTATAGTGCCCGACTAACAAAATATCGTTTCTAGAACATTTCAGAAACGTTATGTAAGGTAGCGTGACGTTATAGTTGCGTTTTCCAGATACGTAATAATATAAATCAAAAAAATTTATATTGCCATTTTAACAGATACAAGGTTCAAGGGTTATCTGAGAGAAAAATAAAATATTTCAATGAAGGTTTGATGGTTATCTGAGACAGGTTCTGGTTCTGATCTAGCTTCTTAGTCGGACTAAAAAATTTGAGGGTTACAAAATTTTTACTTATGCTTCACAAAAAATATTTTTTTAAATCTACATATTTATTATCTCCGTATCGAGATTATGTTAAAGATAAAAAATTCTTTGTATTATTTTTACAAAAAGGTTGTACGATGATAGCGTGATAATACATTCACATTCTTTGTATTTTAAAAATGCTTGTAATTTGCGGATAAATTTTTTTTTTTTACTTTTTTCCCACATTCAAATTTGTTTTATTTTAGAAAAAATCCTTTTTCAAGTATTTTGGACTATGAAGTTAAAACGATTTACAGTATTACTGAGAATAGAGTCCCATTTTTTTAGGTTTGCCTGAATGAATTTAAAGGGAGTGTTCGCGAAAAATGAATGGAAACGGATCAAAAATTTGAGGAAACCGATCAAAAATATGGGGAAACAGATCAATTTTAAAGTTTTATAAAAAAGCGGAAACGGACCAAAAATATGAGGAAACGGACCTAAAATTTGAGGAAACCGATCAACAAAACGAGATTTTTAAAGTTTTTGAAAAAAGCGGAAACGGATCAAAAAAAAGCGGAAACGGATCAAAAATTTGAGGAAACCGATCCAAAATATGAGGAAACAGATCAATTTTAAAGTTTTAGAAAAAAGCGGAAACGGATAAAAAAAATGAGGAAACGGACCAAAAATATTGTGAATCCCCTCAAAAATATTGGGAAATCCCTCTAAAATATTTGAATAAAATAAAGGGGAAACAGATATACAATTCTGGGAAATCGATCAAAAAAAAGAGGAAACTCCTCAAAATTTGAATTTAGAGGGATTTCCGAAAAATTTGAAGAAATCGCGGAAATGACTCAAAAAAACCGGTTTTTGAGGGGTTTCCGCGTATTTTTGATCCGTTTCCGTGTTGAGGCGTTTCCATGTCACCAATCATACAATGAAAATATAAAGTATGCAGTGCGCTTTAGGAGTGCAAGTGTATTGGGAGGTTTTGTATATTGAATTTTACTCAGTTTTCTCAGAATAGTTTATTAACAATGAAATATTGCACTCTAAAAGACTGTAAATGTACATCACCCCCAAGTACTGTAATATACAGATTAACCTTTAGAAGTGAAGTACATGGCCTGTACAACTAGTAATTACATTTTTTTTTGTATAGGAAATTAACTTCCTATAAAATCCTGGATTGAAATGCTTTTTGCATAAGATTTCCTAACTGAGTCCTCTGCAAGTTTAGGGGACATTAGTTTCACAACGGACACTGAGTGTTAGAAATTAGCACAAATTGAAAGATTGGGCTTTTGGGATCCCAGCCCATATTCAGAGTAAAAGTCAATAATAATAAAAACCATAACCAACATTTTATTAAACATAAAAATAACATCTATTCCCAATTTTAAACTTTTTTAAAATCAAAATTATGATAGAAGTTTTATTTATTAAATCTCTCGACTGTTATACTCCATTTTCCTTCATATCCTGAATTTAAAACATTGTCGCGTTTTAGAGACAAAACTCACTTTCATGCTTTTAATTATAATTGGCAATTCAAACCAGACATACTTTCATGTACTCCTTTCTCACCAATAATTTTAAGGCTCTCTGGCTAAATTTGGCTTAAATACACTTCTACAAGTGTATTGGTAAGTCATCACTGACAGATGTTTTCATATAATCTTATAATTCTTCGTAATAAGACTCAGAGTCAGAAGTCTTGCAGATCATAGCCTGGTAAGTTCTTTACTTTTTACTCTCATCTTTATACTTTAAGCTTTAAAAATAGCTGCCAAAGTCTATAATATTTAATGATAAATTATACCAACTTATACGCACACAACTCCACGAACCAGTTAAAAGATAAAAATCAACCATTTACTAAGCATCAAATTGTCCCTCACTTTGAAGTAGAACCTTTTTTCCTTCCTCTGACTACATGTCATTTTCTAAATCTATGAAGTTTGACCAACAGTTTTGCCAGTTTTAAAAGTTATGCCAATCACATAAGTTTTGAACATAAACTATGAAGTCTGTTCTGCACAAAATCCTTAAAAGTAATATTTAGTTTAATTTGATGTTTTAAGGTCTTCAAGATGATAACCCTTTCTATTTTGTTTATTTTCATCACTGGCATTGCTGCGGAGTGCTGTCAGTCAAGGGTAACATAGAAATTTTGGTTGTTCTGATGGTTGAATTTAATTTGTGTATCAATAATTGTCAAAACAGCTGAAACGGCAACTCAAACATTTTTGGCTGGTAGAAGAAAAAGTGTCGAAATATATGGTTTAGAAAATACACCAATTTTAACAGAAACATCAATAAAAAATGACTAAATCAATAAATAACTAAGAATTAAAGAATCTATGCTTAACATTAGGTATTTGAGATGTTAATTATTTTTATACTTTTAACTAGATGTTGTCTGGACATCAATTCTGTATAACACTGATTTTTCTTCACAACAAATGTGCTCTACATATTTGTATTCATAATAATAAATTCATTAAACTATCAATTTTGCTATAAAAACAACAATTTAGGAAACAAACAAAATCAAATTGTTTTTAAATAATTAAAATAAAAAGGATTAAAGAATTCAAAAAATTGTTGACAAATGATGAACTAACTAAATAAAAAAAAACCCAAAAGCACCCTCAACTTAAGTTTAGTCTGAGCATGGCACTAATCACCTAAAGTTTAGTTAAGGGTTAAGCCTATCTCAATTCACATTTTCTCAGAATAACTATGTATGATCAATTTCAAATGTTTTTAAAAAAGAATTTTTTAGAATTAGACCAATTATGAAAATTTTAGATTTTTACAATGTATCAAATTGATTTTACCTTTTACTATATTCTTCATAAATTATTTAATATCCCTGATGATGACTCACAAGATCAAATAGTGTCTTAACAAAGGTTTTCTAAAAAATCGACTGTTTCTCCGGCCAAGTGATCTTTTAAAAGGAAGACTAATGAAAAGCCAAGAGGCTATTTAATTTTCACTGAAGTTACCTTTCAACTTCATCGAGTCGGGTCAAAATTAGGGATGATCTTTTTTAAAAGCAATGAAATCTTTTTTTAAAAATGATCCTTCTTTAATGTCTGTTAACAACCTCAATATGATAAAATACATTTTTATTTGGTCTGAAATTCTGAGGTCAGAAAACATTCAGGTTATTTTTCTTGAAAAAAAATCATTTAAGATGGCATTTAAAGGGACCATTCACTTATTTGGGTAGTTTCAGGGTAAACTAAACAGCCTATATGCTCTTGATTGGTAATAGTCTTACTTTTCAAAGACAGCTGTGGCCGGAGAAAAAGCCGATTTTTCGTTCAGAATTTGAGCGGAAAGGGACGGTCCCTCTCTATAGACACTATTTGATGTTTTTTTCAGTAACTACAGCCCAATAACATTTAAATTTATTATATTTTAATGTCATTATGTGTTCGTTATTATGAACTAAAATATGAAAACTTTTGATATTTGAGTTAGCAAGAAATTTACGTTTTTCGTATTAAAACATGTAAATTATGTATACAAAGACGACGTCTCTACGACAATCAATTAATCATTACTCGTATTTTGGTTCGTAGATTTTGTAGATTTTGTTCGCGTATGTGCACAATTTTTCATTTGCCATGCCGCGTTCAATTCAGCTTTTTACACAGGCAATACACAATTTTGAATGCGATAAAATAGTGTTATTTTAGAAATAGAAAGTTAAAAAACAACAAAAATTAAAAAATAATGACATTTACAATTAACGATCAGATACTACAGTTTAATTTCATATTCGAAATTTATTTTGATTCACAACATACTGAAAAAAACATCAATTAGTGTCTATAGAGAGGGACCGTCCCTTTGCGCTCGAATTCTGAACGAAAAATCGGCTTTTTCTCCGGCCACAGTTGTCTTTGAAAAGTAAGACTATTACCAATCAAGAGCGAATAGGCTGTTTAGTTTACCCTGAAATTATCCAAATAAGTGAACGGTCCCTTTAAAAACTTATCTTTCTTAAATTTATTGTCATAAGTTTCAGTTTTATTGACAAACAAATTTTCAAAAAACAATAGTTTTGTCATATTTTAAAAGTTCAAAATGAGTTTTTAAAAACAATTGTTTTTTTTCTGAAAATGAAACTTTTTTTTTTGGATTGGTTTGAAAACGCTTAAAAACCCTAGTCACAACTAGTAAATAATCTTATTGAATTTAGAGCATGCCTGATGGGGATACTTATTCCTTCTATAAAACCATGGAGCAATCTACTCTTGGCATGCCATCAGACTGTCTTGATGGTTGCATGTATACTAAGGATGGAGATGTATCAAGTATTAAACTTCTATATCATTCAATAAATTTGACCCCTACAAGGGGATAAAGCAAGGGACCATCAAAAGATCTTAGAAATTGACATATTATCTATCTATTTTTTTCTCCTTTTAACAATCGTTTGTTCTAAACATGTGACACTTAACTAAAATTCTCTTGGATCAAATAGTCACTGTTAAAAATATCAAATATTTATATCAAATATTAATTTTAAATATTATAGTGTTTGTAAATTCTTGGAAATTAAACCTTTAAAAAACATATTTACCAGTGCTGAGGGGGTTCCTACAGAGAAGCTTTTAAAAAAACAGGAAATTCTAGCCATTGAAGTATTTTTTAAGTTAAATTATCTTATTACAATATGAAAATTTAAAAAAAAAAACATTTTAACTGGTATGTTTTAGGAAAACTTTACTGTTTTGGAAATGGTCCTATGGAATCTCAGTGTGGTTCAGTAAGTAAATGCGTGTTAATACACTGATTTCAGTTAATGAAAATTTGTATAGGGTGTCCCACAATACATGGCAGTTGGTGAATAGTCTTCTTCCATTTACTACATTAGATATTTGCAGCTTTTTTAGTTCAAAAATTCTATTACTCAAATTTATTCAACTTTGAATTAAATGTTGCTAAAATAAGACTGCCATATTAATTTGGTATTAAACAACTTCAAACAAATCGGTAAA
This sequence comes from Eurytemora carolleeae, assembly GCF_000591075.1. Lineage (NCBI taxonomy): Eukaryota > Metazoa > Arthropoda > Copepoda > Calanoida > Temoridae > Eurytemora > Eurytemora carolleeae. Next base: position 38,124 of record NW_019397703.1, on the reverse strand, counting down.
CCTTTCTTTTTTTGATGCAAAGGTTGGACGGAGGACGGGTACAGGGCTAAATTTTATAAATTTGAAAAATTTCAAAAAGGGATAAAAAAGTTAAAAACATGGGCCACATGCTAATAATTTTCTAAAGTAAAAAAAATAGTCTTTAATCCTTTTTTCAATGTACTTTCATAACTTTTTACAAATCTTCCCTTGCACACTACCCAGGAAAGTGTGAAACCTACTTTTATAATGAGCATGCCTTGAAAAGCTGTATTAGGAACATGCATGTGCACTCCCCTATCTCAACTTTAAGGGCAAAATCAAGGGGGGGGGGGGCAGGGCAGAAAACAATGCCCAATCAGGATAGGGTTAACAATTTATAAAAGAAGACATCTAAAACTATTCACCATTATAGTCCTGTTTCATTGACCAATAATATGTTTATGTTTGCCAGTGTGGAATTGACAATTTTCCTAAGAACTCTAGGATAATAAATGGAGAACCTACAGAGCCACATAGATATCCTTGGATGGTAAAATTTTTATTATTTTATTCCCAACAATAGATTTGACTGGGTGGGTGAACAATGGTGGAAAATATTTTGATATTTCAGATATTGAGTCTTTGCCACAAACTTTGATTTTCTTTTTTTCATATCTTTGCAACCCAATGTTGTAGACCTCAAATATTTCAAACTATTAATTAGATGTTGGATGAAGTAAACTAAGTTTGAAATATCAAAATAATAATATAGCGATTGAAATATTCAAGTTTGTAGCAATTAAAGACATAAACTGTTTTCTTGTCACCAATTTGTTGAAATTTCCTCACCATGTTCCTGAGTAATTTCACTAGCCAGGTAATTTCAAAGACGTAAAGGGCTGTTAATCATGTTTAAAAACAATGAAAAAACATTGTTTATTGTTTTGTTTTTGATTATTCAAAACAAACCAACTTCTTATTTTGAATTCTTTGACAGCTGAATTGTCAATGAAAAATGAAAAAAATTACATTTTTAAAGATTTTTTATAAATATAATTCTAATTTCTTGATTTTACATAAATCATAATTACTTAAAATCAATATTCAGGTTGCAATATTTTTCATAAACGAGAATGGAATGCCACAATATATTTGTGGTGGATCACTGATTAACAATCAGGCAAATATTAATGATTTTTTCATAATTTTACATTTCTAAAATACGTCCTTATTCCATTTATTTGTCTGGTTTGTCCATTTGTCACATTGTAGCAAAAAGTTAACATTTTTCTGACATGCTTTTTGAACTTTTATTAAAAACTGCCTAGCACCCTTTAACCATGTTAAGGTTTTTTTTAATGAGTTTTACTTGAAAACATCCATCCCTTCCCTCCTTATATATAATAAAATCAGCCCAATCGGGATCTGGTCAAGGTTGTTTTTCTTTTAAAAAAGAAATAGTAACAAATGAAATACAAATTTATTTAGAAAATAATTAATTATTCACACGATCTTTTCTTGCTTTATTTTAGTTTATACTAACTGCTGCTCACTGCACTTATGATTATTCAAAAGAGAACCTTCTACTTTCTGTAAGTTTAAATTTTTTTATATAATATTTTTTCCCTGTACATTTATACTTGATAGTTTATCTAGCTTAATGAGAGTTTCCAATAAAAATTCTGTTGCTCACAATTTCTTGCAATTGAATTGCACAAAAATTGAGAACAATGAGGCAATTTAAAAATTCATTGTATTGCATGCAATGTAAATGCTTTGCAAGTAAATGTGTCTCAAATATGGGTACTGAAGCTAATGTCACCATATTGAAAAATGATCCTCCATTAAAAATAATTTTAACAATAATCACATGGCATTGCAGCTGTAAATCATTGACTGAACTTGAATGAGGAGATATGTTCTTCACTTCAAAAAATTAACATATTTATTTTCCTACTGGCTGATGCATCAGGGGCAAAGTAGCAACTGTTTGGTTATAATTAAAAGAGTTTCCTTTTGAGAAAATAAGATTTTAGATAAATCTGTAAAAAAACCCTTTAGTTTCATAAATAATTAGCTTTGAATCTAGACAAAACCAATCTCAACTAGGGCTGGGCACTAAGGGTGATTAATATTGGAATCAAGCCAACCAACCACCAGGGGGTTTCTGAGTTTTCACTTTAAAAAAAATATTGCAATCAAAAATAATCAAAAATGGTCTACATGGTTGCAAATTGAGGATTTAATATTGAAGAAATTTCCATAATGCCCACCCTCACAAAAAATATTTTGAAAAATTTTATGTTTTACATCAATTTCTTGGACATTTATGCTGAATTGAAATCTAAAGTGTGTTTATATAGTTATAGCCGATCAGTCCAAAATTTAATTAAATTTAAATTTTTTAAAATAGCGCTTTCACGTTTGAATTCAGCATAAAATTTCAAAAATATGAAATCTTTCAAAATATTTTTTTACAGCGATTTCTCTGATATAAAATTGTCAAAAATCACCCTTCACTTAATTTAGACTTTTTTCTAGCCTTTCATTTAAACCTTTGAAAAACAAATTTTTGTAGCCTAAACAAAATTTGAATTTTAGATCTGTTTATAACTTTACTGCCTTTGAGGGCCATCTCTAAAATAAACCGTTTAGAAATGACCAAAAATGGGAAACTTCAAGGGGCTTGGAAGAAAGTTAAACTTTTCCTTTGATATAAATGAATTTCAACCTCCTTACTTTACTCAGTATATCATATAGATAGTAATAATGCATGTAAACTCAGTTATAGAAAAACAAATCATCCCACAGAGAAATTAAAATGTCTTTCTAAATCAGAATTACTTACGAGTAAGGATACTTTTGGATCACAGAAATACAGAGCATTAATTAAATTTTCTTACATTTAGATTAGTGAACATAATATTACAAAACCAGATGGTGAATCTATTACAAACTTTTGTGAGATAATTAACCATCCATATTGGTCAAATGTTTTTGAAAAGGGGTTTGACATATCATTAATAAAACTGTGCCAGCCTATCGTCTTTACAGAGGTAAGGAATACAAGTACATTATTTAAATCAAGAAAAAAAAGTTTCTTAGAAGGCAGTTTACTTTTTAACAGTACAAATTACTTGCATCAAAAGAAACAAACTTTGTCAGCAATAATAAGCGAAGCGTAAGCCCACAGGGGGATTCCAAACCCAACCAACCACCCCCCCCCCCCATGAAAAAATATTTGTTCTAAATCTTTTTATTTTAAAACAAACTTTTGTTCCCTTTAAAAACCTAAAATCCAACTTTTTTCATTTCTTTTTTAAACCAAATGGAATTTTTTTTCAAATTTCTTCAACAATTGTTAACATGCCTTTTTTTTATAACAAAATATCAAACCAATTTCACAAATAAACTTTTGATTCACATTGAGATAGACTTTTTTCAAATCAAATTTTCAAAATAAGAAATTCACTTAGAATTGCAATTTTGAAACACCCAACTGTTTTTATGTATTACAGTTAGTTAATGATGGCATATAAAAAAATATTAAACATTAATAATTTGCTTTTGAAAAAAAGTGGCTTTATAAAACTTTATAATAAAAGGATTTTAGTAGAACACAGTAATTAAAAATAAAGGGAAAAACATGTACGTCATCATTAAGACGGACAAATGTCATACTTTGTTCAGACATTGTCCCCTGTATGCTTGCCCTCCATACAAGATTTAGGTAAACATTGTTTTAAAACTGTACAGTACAGGTTTTCTCATCCCAAAAATTCCTAAAACCTAATGATAAACAAAGATAGCAAAAATAGTACACATATGCAAAATTTAAAAGTTAGATATGAAAAAAACAGCTTGTAGTTTTGTGTAATCAATGCTAATCTTGTTATATTTTAACCTGTATGTCTGTTAGGAAATGAGTTTGAGAATATGGAGGCTATTGTTGCTGGGTGGGGACTAACATCAGAGGAATCGGATAGGACCAATGTTCTAATGGAGGTTAAGGTATTGACAATTATCTCCAGAAGATTCTGTTTATGCTTTAACAATCAGTCATTTAAAAAAATTTTAACACTTGTTTTTAGGAACAATTTTTGCATTCAATGGATTCAAATTGATGATAAGATTTTACGTCTTTTGATTTAGAGAATTTTTAATCATTGTTGTGTCTAAAAATCTGATTTAAAAATTCTTATGGTTTTAATTTTTCTGTGACATCGATCTATAGTAAAATGACACATTGTATTCATAGACTTTTTAAAAGTGTTTTGTTTCCATTAATATTGAATCTGCTCAACATCATTGTAATCTAAAATCTAAATGGAAAAATGTTTTAGGTAAAAACCATGAGTAATGCAGATTGCTGTGATGCTAGCAAGGGACGCAAGTGGACATGTGGTTGGGCTATGACTCTAATGTGTGCTGTAGAAGAAGGACCTAAGGGATCATGCAAGGGTGACTCTGGAGGTGGGAGGACTGAATCTTAGGCTTGGGCAATCTATTGATATTGGCATAGATTAATAACAATACAGATAGAACACTAGATGTTGTCTTTTCAAGATTTAAATGTTTTTTGTTCACAAAGGAGTTCCAATCAGGCAGCGTTGAATTTCAAGACAAAGAGGTAGCATTTAGTTATCTATCTGTATTGTTATTATTCTATGGTTAATGTTGACCAGCATTAATTTGTACGTCTAATATAACCTGAATTCAAATATTTAGAATCTTTAATTAGCCCATTAGTAACAAGACAGTCAATTTTGACCGGGTAAGGTATTTATTTTTGAGTGCCTTCATTCTTAAACCAAATGTCGTCCTGTTTCATTCCCGCTCTACCTACAGATATGCCGAGTATTGCCTATAGGTTGCAGGCATGTTACAGGTCGATATAGGATGCTAGAGTAGCTAGCAACAACGGCAAGAGATTCAAATCTGTGAAAAATTGTTTTTAAAAATTTGTTTATTTCTATGAAAAGTTTGCATTTGATGTTGGTTCTATGCTAATGTTACATTCAGTGTAAAAAGTTTATGTTTACTGCGCTTTTTTGACTTTTTTCTGTCCGGTCAAAATTGCCTGTCTCGGACCAGGTCAATTTTGACCGCCCGGTTGAAATGCCGATTTTTATGCACACACAGTGCAGTATTCAGCCCGCCCCCCCTATTATAGTATATTTACACACACCCTCCTGTATAGTATATATACACCCCACCCCCTGTATGGTATATATATACACCCCCTTTGTATCATATCTAAGTTACCACCCCCCTGTATAGTATATACACCCCCCTCCCTTTAAAGTATAGGGTGAGTCCAAAAAAAGTGTGATTTGCGTCGCCTGGTGCAAAATTATACCCATTTTTGCGCAACGGTCCTGTATGGTGTTTTTTCAATATTTTTTAAAAATTTGTAACTTTTGGTACTCCAATCCCCTGAAAAAAAATCCGTGAACCTTTTTTCTCTCAAAATCAAAAGTTAACCCTATTCCCGCTGGGGGGGGGTCAATTTGACCCCCCCCTGTAGTTTTTTTTACATAACTCAAAAAGTATTGGTCTGAGGCTGTTGAAATTTTCTGACTTTTCCTACATACCCAAAGCCCTCCCTTTAGGCCTAAAACCGGGCTTTAATACTAACTGCCTGAGTCCTCAGGCACACTGCCTGAATGAATGCTTTTTCCTGTAACAAACTAAATCTTTGTTTTGACCCACTTTCACTTGTCAGATTTTGATAAAATTTAGCTTTTTGGAAAGCCTATGACATAAGGAAACGGATTGCACAAGTTTTGCGAAAAAAAAATTGCAAATTTTTTGCAAACAACCTGTCAAAGGAAATTTGCACATTTTTAGTTTTTCTTGATTAAAAATCAGGTTATTTAAAATTTTGCAAACATTTTTGCATATTTGAAATGGCATGGTCAAGGGCTTTTCAAAAATGTATAATTTTTCATTTTTTGGGCAAATTTTTTTTTGCAAACATTTTTACTATATAACTGGATTTTGCGATAAAAAATTCAATTTTTGCAAATTTGCAAATTTTTTTGCAGATTCTAAAAGTAGAGCACAAGAGCTTTCCAATGATGTATCATTTGTCATATTTGGACATCAAACATGGGATTTAGAGGGGGGGGTCAAATTGACCCCCCCCCAGCGTATCCTGGTTTTCAAGTACCCCAGCGGGGATAGGGTTAAGAAAAGCAAAAATGTTTTAAAAAAAATTGAATCACAGAATCACAAAAAGATCGCAAAATTGTAATTAGAAAATTCGGAATTTTTAATTCTGGTCTATTTTTTAAGGAAAAAATTCTCTATTTCCTTTCTTCTTAGTATATTCTAAAGTATTTAATATACGTTGTTTAGTTGAAACCTTAAGAACCATTGAAAGACAATTTTTCCGTAAAAATTAGACTGAAAATTGTGAGTTTTCATATTACAATTTTGCAAATTTTCTGCGATACTGTGATCCAATCTTTATAAAATTTCAGATTTCGATAGAATAAATCTATTTACACATTTTTGTTTTTCTGAACTTTTGATTTTGAGAGAAAATAAAGTTCGCGGATTTTTTTTGGGGCCATTGGAGTACCAAAAAAAATTACAAATTTTCAAAAAATATTGAAAAAACCAGGAGCCGCAAATCACACTTCTTTTGACTCACCCTGTATATACACCCCCCCCCTTTATAGCAATTATACACTCCCCTTGTATAGTATATATACACCCCCCATATAGTATATATATACCCCCTGTATAGTAAATATACCCCCCCCCCACCCTGTATAGTATACATAAACCACATACCCTGTTTAGTACATACACACACCCCAATTTTGTCAGAGCCGAGCCGGACAAAATTGACCGTTTCCTGCTCCAGGCGGTCAATTTTGACTGATGCCGAGCCGGACAAAGCTGGCCGGGTTTTGTATCTCCACTACCCTTCATTGAAAAAAATCGAAACTTGATATCTACTCTATGGACATTATAATGGATTAACACTGTGAATTACAGCAAGATCAGAAAGAAATATTTGTCTCATCACTAGTGGGTTAGATGTTAAGTACATCTAGCTTTTCATAGCACACTAAACTAAGCTAGTAGAGTAGGACAAATATGCCTTTGATAGGCCAGGTGGCAGGTACTGTAAAAATTTAAACAGAGCCGTACAGGAAAGTGGTGGACCTGCACTTGCCACGCACCACTAATGCCAGTACAAGGGGTCAGTCCAGTTCAAATTTTAATTGACTCTTGTCCACGGTGAAAGGTACTAAGTATTTGAATTCAGGATACATTGGACACGGTAAGCTAGGTAGGCCTAGTTAAAAATAATATAACTGCTAACACTATAAAGACTGGGGGTCTACGTATAGCAAGGGGGGGGGTCCTAATCCTCCCCCCAAGAAAAAGGCCTTAGAAAAAATGTAATAGGGTTAAAATTCATGTTCATAGCCCAATTTATTAAGGCCAGTTCATTAAAAAAAATTAGACTGATTATTTTAATTGTTTGGGTTCTGGAAAGGGCTGAAAAGATGTCAAAAATAATCATAAAATGTAAAACATTTCTTTTTTGTTTTAAACAAATGTTAAAGTGTGACACATAATTCTACATCCATTTTTCAATGGCTTTTCAAAAATATTGTTTTGGATCAGTAGCTTTAGTAAAAAAAAGTTATAGGCCATTTTAGATTTTTTTTCACAGACTGAACTTTTTACTGACCTGTACTCTACCATGTGCCTTTAAAAAAATATTTTTTTAAAGAAATCCTTTAAACTTCTATTCAAACATCCCCCCCCCCCTTTCCCCCAGCTAGTTTATGGTTAAGTCAAAATTTGTTTTATGATGCATTATTCTAATTTGAAGGGGAATCTTGTGTATTGAGGATTTTAAGATCAATACTTGATCTTGATCATTTGTTAATCTGCAGATTAATTTGATCTTTCTTTGATATCTACAATGTAATATAAGCTTGAAACTGAAAGGAAAAAAATTAAATGAAAAAAGTAAGATTGTAAAATTTGTTAAAAGACAACATAAACAGACGTATGAACAAGTATGTAATTACATTCCTTTTTAGGACCCTTAATTATTAAAGGCATCACTGGAGCTTTTACTCAGATTGGTAAGGTTTTTTTTTTACTAATAAATAATATATAAAACTTATTAACTTTTACTATTTCTTACTAAGGAATTGTATCATTTGGACGGGGGAATCAACGTTGTACTTCGGTGAGGCTTAATTAGAGCATAGATATTGGTTTGAATACTAGTACAAGTTTTAGATTTCTGTAATTAAGGATGATTTCCCTGGTGTGTATACTCGGGTTTCACCGTACTTGGACTGGATTAAAGAAAACTCTAAAGTTAATCATACATCTTCACCATCTTCTGGTCAATAATTATGAGAGCCAAGATTGGTGAATTGTTTGTTATCATTGGTGTTTTAATTGGTTTCAATAAATTCGGAATATCTTATATTTTTATATCCAGATGAGTCTATAAAGACGACCTGAAACTCTTAGAATATGACACAATTCCAAGGCTGTAGTAAGTTGTCTGCCTCAATAATAATCTTTTTATAGCATCTTTAAGGTTTGGATAACGAAAGAAACAAGTTTGAGTTACAGGGAATCATAAATATAAGAAAACAGATAGTACATGTTCCGTACAGTCGTCTCTGATAATTCAAAATGTCTTCTTCCTGTTGTTGTTGTTGTTGTAGCCATAGAACCACAGTAGAGTATATGGACATGGAAAAATTGGTTGTGAAGTTCTATTGACCACCAGAGAAGTGTGTTACAACTGTCTCATGCAGCCCCATAAATAGAAATTTCGTAAGTCAAAAATAGTATAGTATGGATAAGTAGGGGGCGAACTGCAGGTGAAACAAATTTTTGACCTGAAAAACTCAATAATGAAAAATTAATGAATGTAGACTAAAACAACTAGATTTTTAGTAATCACATTTAATAGTTAATTAAGATATATATTTTGCCTGTTTCTATTCCCCTAATTGGTATTGAATAATTAAAAAACCCAAAAGTATGGGACAGTCCAGGGACTTTGGGACTGACCTAGAAGCCTTGAACAGTCCTAGGACATTGGGACTGTCCCAGACTTCATTGTCCCTTTTTCTTTCCTAACCCTGCAACAGAGCTAAGTAAACTGCATATTGATTGTGTAAAGGTCTTTATTTATTATAGTCATCATTAACAGACAGAAATAAAATTAAGATCCAGATTGAGCAGAATTCTGAACCAATGAATAGATATAAAGAATGTACTCTAATTTATGAAACTATTTATTTTGAAAATACCAAAAAAAATGTTAGGGTGCTGTTTCCAAATTGGTGTTTTCAGGGTCCTGGGATCCCCTTGCTTCCCTGCCACCGCCATTAGAGGACTGATATGAGACCTGTGTATATTTTGTACCTATTCAAATTGTAAATTTAACATGTAAATTGTAAATTTCTGTGTAAAGGATATACATCATGTGTATCATTTTCACTTAATATAAGTTGTAAATGTAAACTTTACTTTATATAAACGTAAATGTAAATGTAAAGGTTTTATTCCTATGTAACAATATTTACTTTATATTACTTATAAATGTAAATGTAAACGTAAATTTTCTATGTAAAGGTATCCCTGTGTAAAAATATTTACTTAATATTACTTGTAAAATATTTACATTATATTACTTGTAAATGTAAATGTAAATGTAAATGTAAATTGTAAATTCTCTGTGTACAGGTTACATCTCTGTGTAAAATATTTTTTTAACATGACTTATTTGTAAATGTAAACTGTCAATCTTATTTCGAAACATATTCATATCAAGTCAAAAACAATACCTAAAGTAACTGGAACAGATCTTATCTTAAGATCTAAAGCTATGAAAAGTGCCAATAATTTTGAATTGACCCAAGATCAAAAAGGAACAAACTGCAATTAGGATATGACAGGACTTGTTACAACTTATTCAAGATGACATTTATTTCATGTACCATCTGAAGGAACTATTAGATTTTGGTCTCCTTTACATCTTTCAGAATCTATCTCACAAGTTGCTATTCCAACTATTAAATATTTAGAACTGTATATGCAAGAATATTAGAATATCAATGATACATATATTTTATGATAATTTGGTCGGAGTAATGGTTTTTCTCAAAAGGAGCTGATTTACTTCACATAAGAAGAAATTTCATTTTCTTATTTCATTAAATATTAATGCGCAAATTCAGGGGATAGTTTTTTTCTTTTCTTTAACACAATATATTGAAAAAACAATTGCCTTTACTTTAGAACCATGTTCGTGAAAAATGTAGGAAAGATTATTCAATTTATATCAACATTTCTTCATCCAAAGACAGAAGCGGCATAGCAGTCATTTGTCTGGCTTGGTAATTTTAAGAAAATTTTAAACTCGATGACAAAGCAAAAGCATCACTTTTTTCTTCATTGCTTAGTACAAGAAAGAGAAAGATACACTGTGTGGTGTTACTAAAATAACATAAAACCTAAATTGCATCAAGTTAAGGCGATAAAAATGATGGTCTCTCCAGGCCTCATGACTAGAATTTGGTTTATAATTATTGTATTTATTGATGTTCATGTCATATTTTGCAACATCAAAATATTTTAATTGTTTTTTTAAGTAACCTCATCATCAATTATTTTATAATTTTGTATGTGTGTTGTATAATACAATTTCATCTTTTGACAAAATAAATATTAAATGTTGTCTATTTGTCTATTTTATATCATAAAAGAAAGGAGCAACAATTTACATTTAAAGGGGAATGTCCACATTTCCATAAAAAAAATGCGGGAAAGGGGGGAAATGTTATAAGGAGAGGGGGAATTAGATTACAGAGTTCAGAATTGAGTTTCCCGACCCAATGTTTATGACTTTAGACACCCCACATGGACCTAACGCAAAGTTTTTGAAAAAAATGACGGAAAATTTGGGAAAAATCAGGGGAAAAGTTATTTTTCTCCCTCTTTGGTTTTTGATTTAAAAACTAGATCACAATATAGGTCTGCATGCAAATAAACAGGGATAAATCTCTAGTAATAAAGTCAGAAGGCTTCTTTGGCCTTTAGAAGGGGGAAACTGCAGGAAAGGGGAGGAAATGTTATAAGAAGGGAGGGGGAAATGCATTATAAAATCCAGAATTGAGTTTCCCAACCTAATATTAATGACTTTAGACACCCCACGTGGACCTTACACAAAGTTTTTGAAAAAATGCGGGAAAAATTATTTTTCCCCCACTTTGGTTTTTGATTGAAAAACTAGATCACAATTTAGGCCTGCATGCTAAAAATCAGAGATATCTCTTAAAACAAAGTCAGAAGGCCGCCCCCCCCCCCCCTGCCCTTTGTATGGAAATGTGGACATTCCCCTTTTACACTTTTTTAAATAGTGAACATATTTACAAGTAATATAAAAAAAATATTTTACACAGGGATAATACCTTTACACAGAGAATTTACAATTTACATTTACATTTACATTTACAAGTAATATTAGGTAAATATTTTTACACATGAATATAAAAAACTGAGGGAAAAGTTTTTATGGTTTTTTATGCGTGCTGAACTAAGGGAAAAGTTTGTAATGGTTTGTCTATGTGTGCTTAACTGAGGGTAAGGTTTTTGATGGTTTGTTTATGTGTGTTGAACTGAAGGAAAAGTTTTTAATGTTTTGATTATGTGTGCTGAATCAGAGGTTAAATCAAATAAACATTATCATAAAGTTATAAAAACAAGACAATATTATATTTTTACCTCTTATAGGGATAAAACTTTGATTATTTACTAATTAGGGGTGGTAAAGACCCTTTCAATCAAGATGAGGCTAGGCTGCATGAGGTAAGAGAAGGAGAATGCTGACTAGGGTTTCCACCGGAATTCCGGGTTAGGGATTACGTACGGAAATGATCCGGAAATTTTTTCCATTTCCATAATGGAAAAGGTTCCATAATCCGGAATTCCAGAACGATTTCCGGAACGATGTTTTTCCGTAAACGGAAATTTCCGGGACGTTGTTCTGGAATTACGGAACGTTACGGAATAGAGTTCCGGAAAATTCCGGTTTACGGAACAATTGTTCCGGAATTTTCCGGAAAACGTTGAAGACATCTTAAACTTATGTAAAAGATAAAACCAGTAAGTAATATCTACAGAATAATAGAATGTACGCCTGGTGTAGCTGTAGTCATGTACAGCAATCCTTGAGTCTAATTAATGTTGTTACAAAGGAAATAGGTTAAATAGTAACTTATAAAATCACTTTTAAATTGGTCTGTATACAGTATAGTATATACTACGTAATTGCCGTGTCTCATGTTCATTGAACTATTTAGAGTCATAATTTAAGTCTAATAGTCGTCCTCCTTTTCCAGAATTTTCTGGTTCTCACTCTATTTATATACTTTGCTCGTCTGTTTGTTTGTCCGTTTGTATCCAATAAACGTCCAAACAGCTGAACCGACCAAGCCCAACATTTGTGAGGCAACTCACATGGCCCAAGGGAAAGTTTAAAACTAGTTAAAAATTTATGCGGGAAAAAACGTCGAAATTTATTATTTTTTAATTCAAAAGTTTAAAGCCTATAGTTTTTATAAACTCTTATTTATATGGTTCATTTCATCCCATCCTGATCAAATACGGAGGGGGAGGGGGGGGGGGCATAAGCCTGTCCGATAACCCTCTTGAAAAATAAAAACTAATTTGTCAAAAAATATTGTGGGGAAAAGTGAACTGAAAACTGTAACTGTAAAATAGTCATGATTGTAGAACTAAATGCGGTATTTAATGTATGTCAACTAATAAGTTTTAACTTTTAATGTTTTAACATTGCTTTCTATGTCTAATATTGTGTTAAAATTTCCGGTTTACGAAATGGAAACTGGAAATTTTACGGTTTACGTTACGTAAACCGGAAAAAGTTCCGGTTTACAAAATGGAAACTGGAAATTTTACGGTTTACGTTACGTAAACCAGAAAAATTTCCGGTTTACGAAATGGAAACTGGAAATTTGGAGCCTCATATTTTGAAAAATGGCCTCCTAGCCAATCAATGTAGTCTCTGATCCTCAAGCTTCTAATTATGGCTCACAGCTGGCTCTTCTACATCAAGTTAAATAAGCAAAACTTTGTCTGTTTATAAAAAAAACCAACTCTTGCACTGCTAAATTTCCTATATTGATCATTCTAGGTTAAATATGTCTAATACACAAGATTTAACAATTACATTTTCAGTTAAGTCAGTCAGGTTGAGATACAGTCAAGCCGAGGCGGATCCACCTGTATCAAAAATTTAAGTAAACACTTTTAAGAGGCCATTGCAAAGGGGCACTGGAACCTTGAAAAATATGGGCCCCTTACCCCTTCAGAACTGAACACATTACAACTTTAAAAAACACACTACAGCTGTAAAACACACAACAACCCAACAATCAAAAACCCGTGAAGAACACAAGATTATTTGGTGTATTTCACACGAGTGACCCGTCATTATCCCGTGATAATTCACATGTTGTCGAGGTGATTGTCGGCGATTTGATCACGGGTCTAGGACCGAGTTTTTACACGGTAAAAACCTGAGTTTATTTTACGAGATGAACACAGGATTTTTACATGGGAAAATTATTTTTCTCCCATCTAATTAAATTACATTTTTATAAACCCCAGGAAAGGGGGGGGATACATAATTGATTTCTGGAATATAAATATATTATAAAATATATTGTGTAACAGAATAAAATTATTACAAAATGTTTAGAATCTAAACATTTTAGTTTATATCTTTTACATTAAACATCTTGAACATGTAACTTTAAACTTCTCTTATCACAAAGTGATATTTCAAGTCTAAATAATGTTTAATATGTTAATGTGTTCATAACTTTAAGAATTCTCCTTCCTGTATATATCTAAAATATCGATATTCCAAAAAGGGGTTGTTGAGAAATCCAATACAAAATTCAATGTGAAACTTTTCTATACTCTGCTCATGCTTGTTATAATCGGAAAAATTTATGTCAGTTGAAATATTTCATTTTACTACAATAAACTTTTAGTTTCTAAAAGATGAGCAGAGACACCAAGTGTTGTGATTTTGCAACTCTGTTAAAAATGAAACATGAAGTTCTTCCCGTGATATCTCAAATATTTTACGCGTGATATTTACAAGAATTAAAATCTAGATATTCTGGCATTCCATTACTCATGATTTACACGTTTGGAATATGCAAGAGCTTGCACTAGTATCTTTTCTACGAGCAGAACATGTGAAAAAACTACAAGAATTGAACTATAGAATTATCTCAAATATATTACACGTGTTAATTACGAGAATTAAAATCTAAAAATTCTGGCATTGCATTACTCGAGTTAAACACGATAGGAATATGCAAGATTTTAAACTGGTTTATTTTGCTACGTGTACAACATGTGAAATAACGACGAGAATTTTCAAAGAATATTTTCGCGTTTTTTACCCGTGCTGTACACAGGAGGAATCTTCAAGATTGTGAAAAGAAGATTTACCACGAGTATAACACAAGGAGGGTACGTGAATTAATCACGTGAATTATCAACCAGTTATCCATCATGCTAATCTCGTTAAAAACCTGTGTTTTGTTTGTTGGGAACCTTAAAAACACACTACAACTGTAAAACACACAACAACTTTAAAAACACACAACAACTGTAAAAACACACTACAACTGTAAAAACACACATCAACATTTATCCACTGAGAAATCAATTCCAAATGTTAAATGAGACATACCCACCAAACCATATTACGTTTCCTACAAAATTTCGTTTTCTGTTTCGTTTCTGTAACATTACATGAAATGTAACGCTACATAACGTTTTAGAATCGTATTTGAAACGTTTCTGAATACCAATCCAAATTGTATGTTAATGAACAATTGTATTTGTCAATTATAAAGAACCTGTAAAATCTTTCGTTGGGATGTTTAGAAAGATGAAAATTTCCCTGTATGATAATTGAAGGACTGCAGTATGGTTTTGGTGAATTATATTGACGTACTAAGCCTAGGTGTGTCAGAAATGTTTTTTTTTGCATTTTTTTGAAAACGTCCAATAAACCTAAAAAAGTTTAATTTTGATAAAACTTTTTGTTTTCAGACTTTATTCAGTTTGTTTAGTTCAGACTTTATTCAGTTTGTTTAGTTCAGACTTTATTCAGTTTGTTTAGTTCAGACTTTATTCAGTTTGATTAGTTCAGACTTTATTCTGTTTGTTTAGTTCAGACTTTTATCTGTTTGTTTAGTTTAGACTTTAATCTGTTTGTTTAGTTTTGAATGTTTAGTATTAGTATTTTGTGATTTGTGACAGAGTATGGTAACACACCTCTAAGGATTCTTCTTTCTATTTCTTATTTTCTTTATTTGTTTTAGAGGTGTTAAGTTTGCTCAGTGCCCCCTGACTGAATGAAGGCCTGCCTACTTAGAGCAGAGCACTGCTTTCTATGTCCTAACCTTCACAGTGCCAGCTTGCAACTGTAGATGTGACATTAAAAATAATTTTCAACCTAAAACATGAACCCTGTCAAATGTTAGTATGTTGAATAAAGCTAATCCCGTTTTTTGATAAACATCCTGACCACCTAGTTGCCCTCCCCCCCCCCCCAAATATGGCCCTGTTTGCATTAATATTATTTAAATACGCTTTGATTAAAAATTAGACACAAATATTTATTTTTAAATCAACACAGCTAATAATATTTAAAATCCTGTTTTTAATGTGATTTGACTAAGTTTTGTCATTGGACTTTATGCAGATCTAAGAACAAAACAAGGTGCGTGTCTCAGATGCACAAGGGTTAATAGTCTATAGGCACAAACTCTCCAAAAGAAATTCTGTGGTTGTACATATTTCGGAATTAAATAGAAGAAATAAAAATACAAGAATATAGCAATTTTCCACTAATAATCTAAAAGGGGCTGTAAGCATAATTTTAGAAACCCTTCATGCAAAGAAGGGAAACCCTTTTTACCCTTAACACCCTAATGTGTTGGTCGTGTACACAGATAAGTGAGTTTAAAGTTACTCAAAAGCTTGTAGTCAGCTGAAAATGCCGGTGGGCGCAAGCTGTATTATGTTGAGAGTAAGACTGTAATACACAGACAACTGCAGGCGTCTAGTTAACTTGAAGGGTACCATTGTTAACCAGGCATACCTCTCTTTAAAAGGAGGGTCCCTTGAAATTTTGCTTACAGTCCCTTTAATAGGGGTTTAATTGATGTTTAAATGCTGTCTAAAGAAAGAGATGACACAAATGATCAGATAATCACACAAAGATAGAATTGAGTATCCAAGAATAAGACCAAGGAGGCCACCGAGTCCATTTATTAATTCCCAGCCATCATAAACAAGGCTTTCTTCAGTTATCTATACAAGAGACTTGCTGAATTGATTATAAATGGGGCATGCCTGAATCACAACCTTGAAACCATAATTAATCTATAATGTAAGAGATAAAGGGTTAATTCCAGCTTGAAAATTGTGAAACACTAATAATTACTTTATTGTTTTCTTGCAGCAAAAATGCACAAGTCACTTATTGATAAGACAAGGCTTTTTATGGATACCATAATGATTCGACATGTCATTCTATAAATAAAGGATCATTTGAAATTTAACCATTTTATTATAATTGAACATACATTATATCTAATGTTGTAAAAATACCTTAACACGACCCGAATAAGATTCAAGAAAAAATTCTGAAGTCCAGTTTACAGCCCAATTTATCTTCTCTCTTTTAATAGACTTTATAATAATGGTTTCTTTAACACATGGTGAGTAACAACCTACAATTTAAAAGATGAATTATAACTCTCTATTCCCACAAACATGACATTGGCAAGATGACTTGAAAGTGGTCTTTGAACTATAAATTATTCTTGTAACATTTAGTCCTCAACATACTGATACATGTATGGTTCTTGAAACAATAACCACTAAACTCTCATGGTCTTAGTATTTCCAAAATGTGGTCTGCCTTTTTTGTGCAAAAAAAGGCAGACCACATTTGGAAATGCCACGACTAGAAGCTTTTTGTGATAATTAACTCTATATTTTGCACCAAAAACCAAGATTTCCAAGTAAATGCCGCAAATATTTTAAATATTAAAGAAGATCTTCTATTCATAATGTTTTGGGGAACACTTCCTATCTTAAATGATTAGAATAATTTGGGGTGTTATATACCTGATCTTGTTGAAATGGTTTTAAACGTCCATTTAGATACATTGTCCATCAGATCATACAGCTTTTTAATTTCTTCTGCACTACCACACAATGGAACATTAACAGAAGCATCAGAAAACCAATCAAGTTTGCATCCTGTCTTTTCAAAAATATACTCAAATACACAGTCTGTAAAGCTGTACTCCTAAAGTAAAAATGTTGAGTTTTATTGATTTTAAATTACCAGTGTCCGCATTTGATGAATTTGAGCCATGTCAAAAATCCGCCAAAACCTGGCTTCAATTGAGCGCCGGCTTAACTCTTGAAATAATGAATATGATTTTAAGTAAAACCAACCATTAAATTTAAGCCGCCGCTAAAATTCTTTAAATTCGGCCTCAGGCATTGTGCTCATCTTATATTTTAACTTTAATTAGTGCTTAATCTGTCAGCACTTTCTCTTCACTAACCCAACAAGAAAACAAGGGGATTTTAAAATTTTACGAAAATAAAAAGTTTTTAGAAAACAAATTTTTGTGAATCTGAGCATTCATAAACCTTCCCTGGGGTCATGATAGTTCCCACGCAAATTTTGGGCTTGATCAGTTCAGCTGTTTTGAAGTTAATTAGATACAAACAAAGTTAGACAGATTCCTGATTTAAACCTTACCTTATCTTCAATGCACTTAAATACTGCTGGGAGATGGGTTTCTATTTCACGCTCAAACTCAACCTAGAACTTTAAATTATACAAAATTTAAGACTGAATAGGTCAGTTGCATGTACATTAAACCAAACAGTTCTGAAAATTTGAATCAGGTTTTAAGACTTTGAAGTGTTACAAGGCCTGGGCCTATGAATTTACCTCACTATCTCACATATATTTTTTAGAACTCTAAAGAAATTGTTTTTAGCTTTAGTAATTAAGCAGAAATTGGCAAAATTCCCATAGTTTTTAGCTTGAGAGATACGAAATACCGCAAATCTACTAAGCCTGAACTGGTCGGATCATATAGGAGCATTTATAACAAATCAATTACATCTGCGGAACAGACTGAAAATCTAAGTAATAACCTTTATATATTCTCCCCTATTCAGTAGTATTTTCTTTGCTTGTCCAGTTTCTCTAAGTAGATCAGAGGCCCAGAAATACTTGAAAATTTTATCATATTAATAAAATTTTAGTTTATATAACATAATTTATAATTTGCAACTGTAGGCTGAGCACTAGGAATACTAGTACTTTTCAATTAACAATCTGTATTTCTCATGAACCACCACATTATTAAAAAAAAGTTATAACCATCATAAATTTACTTTAGAGGAACTAATACCTCATTTACCATCTTTATCATCAAACGTCATGCAGTAAAAGATATTGTTAACGTTCTCATATCATTTACATTAGGGCTGGGCACTTTCAAACTTTTTCTTGCAGTTTCCTTAACTATTAGTTCTAACTGTTAAAAATAAAAATTTCAGCTAGGTTTTAATTTTAAAGTTAAGATTGGAATGTTTGTTCAGTTAATGGGCAACAGCATTTACCGATTTTTTAAAAAATTACCGTTAGTTAACCATCAAAATTTATTAACAATGTTAACGGAAAATTTTCAACAATTGTTAACGGTCTATTACATTGTAACAGAGCAAAGTGGCAAAAAACAATTTGTTAATGGTTAAAAAATTGATAGTGGTGCAGCTGTTATCAGCTATTTCAAAAAAAATTTGTCAATGGTTATAAAATCCTTAAAGGTGCAGCCATTAATGGTCTTTTGTAGTATTAACAGCATTAACGGTTAGTCAAATCGTTAACGGCTATATTCTCAGCATTTAAGGTTGTAACATAAACAACATTGATAAACAAAAAAAAATTTTTTTAAGTTTAATGCAATTTTGAGGGAAAAAAAAGAAATTTACCACTTAAAATAAAAAAATCATTCCATTTCATTTTTTGTTTACAAACAATAATTTTTTTTAAAAAACAGATAATCCATTTAATTAACGGTTTAAAAATTATCGGTTTTTTCCATTTCTTCACAAATTCTTCATTTAATTTTCGAAAATCACTGTTCCGTTGAAGGAACTTTGCCCAGCCTTTTTACGATAACTTATTATTGATAATAAACTATTGTTAACTGGTAAAAAAAAAAAAATTTGTAACAGATCAATTTTGAAAGAGATCCTGATCAAATAAACAAACAAACAAACAATGTCAAATAGTAGGAACTTGCCCAGCACTATTACCTTAGAGGAATGTAAATAGACATGATATCCATAAAAATCGTTGATACTTTGATTCAGTGCTTTGTCTCCCAAGAACCCATAGAAGTGCCCGGGATGGTTAGGCAGATATGTTTCATTTGGAGAATAGGTGTGGCAATGGCCGGCACCCCAAGTTTTAAAGTGGAAAATCCTTCTGTTCCACAAGCTTTCAAATGCAGAGCTAGCAATATATTGTGGTGCCTGCTGGTTTGGTAATTCTCCATTGCATGCTTCATCACAATAGCCCCATGCACCTTTAACCAGTGCTTAGGATCTAGGTCTTGTATTATTAGAAAAAAAATATGGTTTAGATGGAATCATGGAAATGTAACTATTAATCTAATATAGAATTTTTTTAAATTGGGAGCGAAAATAGCAGTCAAGGAACCATAGTCAGTATTTATTATACAAGGACTAAAATATTTTTATCTCTCTTACAGAGGAAATTAATAATAATACATCCAAAGCACTGCCTATAGCTGCTGATTTATTATCATAGACGTGGACAGCACACCAAGGCTTGGTGTCATCAGCCAATGTGCAACTGTTCAAAGTTTGCATTTCTTGAGCATCAAATGAATCACAAAATCCACTTATTACTGGATAATTTGGATCCGCCAGGGCACAATCATAAATTTTAAAAGGGAAACTACAAGGTCCGGTATAAGTATGAGAATTCACAGTATCACATGGAATCTTTCTTAATTCACTCCTGTGCTGAATGAAATGAAAAATCTGATCTCTTGTTTGAGTATTTTCAATTGCCCACTTCTTCAAAGCCTCTGCCGACACATTATCCCATTTATCTATCTGAGGTATGATGCCTATACTTGGGTTTTTGAATGTGTAAAGTTGGCAAAATGTAATTGCAGGAAATTCCACTTTATCTAAATCAGCAACAGAACTGAAAGCAGTTGGGAGTTTAATCAACAAAGAACCTGTTCAATCTTTCCCTGGGATGTTTAGAAAGATGAAAATTTCCCTGTATGATATTAAAGGACTACAGTATGGTTTTGGTGAATCATATTGACGTACTAAGCTTAGGGGTGTCAGAAATATTTTTTTTGCATTTTTTTTTGAAAATGTCCCATAAACCTGAAAAAGATTAATTTTGATAAAACTTTTTGTTCTATGTGATTGCATATATTCATAGAAAACTTTCTTAAACCGACATGTTTTTTCTAAATTCTCTTCGTCAAGAGTTTTAGTCAAAATAACTATTTATAATTATAGTTTTATATCGAATAGATATCCTTAATCATACCGATGTAAACCTCTCAGAAAGTAGGAAAGATTCTGCAAAAAAAGTTGCCAAACCAAACAGAATTTTTATTTTGAACAAAAATATTTAGAACTTATCATGGAAGATTTCCTGGGTTGCACTCTACTCTAATTTTCGCATTATTTTCATTCATGGAAAAATGCAAAAAAGAGATTCTGTTGATGGTTTAAAAATAAACAGCTGATGATTCATTGGAGGGAGGGATGGCAAAAACATTAATTTGTAATTCCCAAATCTTTTTATGGAAAGTGATTGTAACAGGGTATACATAGTACTTCAGGGTACAAGGTACTACAATGTACTGCAAAGTACCGGGCTTTACTGGGGTATACAATAGGGAGGGGTTACAGAAACAGAATTTTAATTTTTAACAAATATTTATAAGTAGAGTAAGATGCACTTTCAGGCATATTTTCTTTATAGTTTTGCACTATTTTTATGGATGAAAAAGCTAGTTTTATACTAATGAGCTGATTCCTTAATGGAGGGAGGGATGGCAACCACGCCAATTTGTAATCTCCATATCTGCAGGGTACTGCTGGGTACTGTGGGGGTACTTTGGGGTACTTTGGGGGTACAATGGATTTGTAGTGGTCTGTACCCTGAAGTACACTGTACTGTTACAATCAGTTTCCACAAAAAGAATTGGTATACTGGCCATCCCTCTCTCCAAAGAATCATCAGCTGTTTAGTTTTAAACCATCAACAGAATCTCTTTTTTACTGTTTAATACTAATAAAATAAATGCAAAATTAGAGTAAAGTGCAACCCAGAAAAGCTTCTTTGTGAGTTCTAATTATTTTTTTCAAAATAAAAATTCTGTTTGGTTTGGCAACTTTTTTTTGCCGAGTCTTTCCTGTAATATAATGTGCTACCAGGAGCAATATAATCTTTATGGCCATTCTGGTCAGTGTTATTCACCTGCATAAATAAATTAGTAATATATGAAACGTGGAGTTATACGGACGTGTACTGTATAGAGCCTTGAGTTTTGGCTAGAGATTTAGAGCCTAGAGTTTGGCTAGAGATAGAGTCAGTGAGACTAGAATTAGACTAAGAGCAGAGTAATCTCGGGACCTAGATTTATTACATTCCTATCTTCTGAGAGGATTACATCCGTATGTTTGAGGATATCTACTCGATATAAAGCAATATAAATGATTATTTTGACTTAAACTCTTGAGAAAATGAATTTAGAAAAAACATGTCGGTTTAAGATAGGTATTTGCAATCATCCAGAACAAAAAGTTTTATCAAAAATTAAACTTTATAAGTTTTATAGGAGTTTTTAAAAATATGCAAAAAAAAATCATTTCTGACAACCCTAGGCTTAGTACATCAATATAATTCACCAAAACCAAACTACAGTCCTTCAATTATCATACAGGGAAATTTTCATCTTTCAACACTCCCAAGGAAAGATATTACAGGTTCTTTTAATCTTTAAAACTTGCCACCTAACCTGATACTGGAAACATAAGCCCGTGAGCAGTGGCGCAACTAGCACTTGTGCTAGGGGGGGGATGAAATAAATTTTAAGGGGCTGCAGGTACAGGGGTTGTAGGACGGTACTATGGAAACACCTCAACACGGAAACGTCTCAACGCGCAAATGCCTCAAAAAAAAACGGTTTTTGAGGGGTTTCCGCTTTTTTTTTGAGGCATTTGCGCGTTGAGACGTTTCCGTGTTGAGGTGTTTTCTGTAAGAAAAACCGAAATCCCTCAAAACCCAGTTTTTGAGGGGTTTCCTCTTTATTTTGAGGCGTTTCCTAGAATTTTTGAGGGGTTTCCGCTTTTCACCTGACAATTATTTTTGAGGAATTTCCCAATATTTTTGAGGGATTTCCCAATATTTTTGAGGAATTTCCGCTAAATTTTTGAGGTGTTTCCGTATTTTTGAAACTGTATTTTGTTGAGGAATTTCCGCTAAATTTTTGAGGTGTTTCCGTATTTTTAAAAACTTGATTTAGTTGAGGTGTTTCCTCTTTTTTTGAGGCGTTTACGTTTTTTGAAAAACTTTTAAAACTTTATTTTGTTGAGACGTTCCCTTTTTTTGAGGCGTTTCAGTTTTTTGAAAAAACTTTTAAAACTTTATTTTGTTGATATGTTTCCTCTTTTTTTTTTGAGGCGTTTCCGTTTTTTTTTTTGAGGCATTTCCCCTTTTGAAAAAAGTTTTCAAACTTTATTTAGTTCAGGCGTTTCCTATTTTTTTGAGGCGATTCCGTTTTTTTATAAAACTTTTTAAACTTTATTTTGTTGAGGCATTTCCTCTTTTTCCGTTTTTATAAAAAAAAACTTAGTTCCTTTCTTTAAAAATCTTTCCCCCTTTCCAAAATAATTAATCTCCTCCCAGAACTCAAACGTACCATGAGGTTTCAAAGAAATAGGGATTAAAAAAATGAGAAAAACAATTTTTAGGATTTTAAGGGTTTTAATTGCTGAATTTTTGAGTAAAAACTAAAAATAATTAAAAATGATGAATTAATTTTCCTGTCAATGCATCCATGCAATTTATCTTTTTGGTAACTTCCTAGAAAACGATTTTCTAAAAAATAAAATGGTCATGTACAAAATTGATAGAAGGGGGGTCCAAAAATCGTAAGCTAGGACGGACCCATCTTTTCTTTTTTGATTATCACTAATTCAATGCAATAAGACGGCGTTTCTATTTAAGTTTTGATTTCTAACAAAGTTATTTAATGTCTGTCTGATTGGTAATGTTACAATCTATACGCAACATCTTCTATACTGAACTTCCCACCAACTAATTTTTCGACCTATTTCAATATCCGACCTACAACAGCTGTTGGTCGGTTGCACATTTTTTTTCTTTAATCCGACCTATACAGGCGTGATGGAGTTCTACCATGTGCTGCATGGAGCTCGAGTTGATTTAGAAGGCAGGGATATACCCTCTTTTTGTAAGGCAGATGTACACTTTAATTGTTTTAGGTCGGATGTACACTTTTGTAGGTCGGATTTACAATTTTCATAGGTCGGATGTACACTTTTTGTACATATGGTCAGATGTACACTTTTTTTAGGTCGGAGTACACTTTTTGTAGAATTTGGATGTACACTTTTTGTATGTCATATGTACACTTTTTGTAGGTTGGATGTACACTTATTGTAGGTCGTATGCACAACTTCTGTAGGTCAGATGCACACTTTTTATAAGTTGGATGTTAGGTTTGGTAAATTCTGGGCCGATCGCGCTAGGACAGGCTAGGGGGCCGAGTGCTGCAGCTGCACAGTATCAAATTGACAAAGGAATAGCCAATGTGAGGTTAGTTTAGGTTAAGAAAATTTCTGGGCCGAGCGCTGTGGCTATGACAGGCTAGGTGGCAGAGCGCTGCGGCCACAGTTATCAAACTGACAAAGATGATAGCTGATCTGTTGGGTTTGGAAGGAAGATATGTGCGGTTAGGTTAGGTAAAGACAATTTCTGGGCTGAGCGCTGCAACTAGGACAGCCTAGGGGGCCAAGCGCTGCAGCCACATATCAAATATTAAGTAATAGACAATATGTGGGGTTAGGTAGGTTAAGACAATTTCTGGGCCGAGCACTGCCATATATCATTTGATGACCATGTCCGACCTACAAATAAAGTTTAAAAACTTTTTTTCAAAAACGGAAATGCCTCAAAAAAAAAAAAACGGAAATGCCTCAAAGAAAAGAGGAAACGTATTAACAAAATAAAGTTTTAAAAGTTTTTTCAATAAGCGGAAACGCCTCAAAAAAAAGGAAACGCCTCAAAAAAAAGGAAACGCCTCAACAATATAAAGTTTTAAAAGTTTTTTCAAAAAACGGAAATGCCTCTAAAAAAAATGGAAACGCCTCAAAAAAAAAAAAAACGGAAACGCCTCAAAAAAACGGAAACACCTCAAAAAAAAGAGGAAACGCCTCAACTAAATAAAGTTAAAAAACTTTTTTAAAAAAACGGAAACGCCTCAAAAAAAAAGAGAAAACACCTCAACTTTAAGTAATAGGAAAGGCCTCAAAAATTTTCGGAAAACCCGCAACTTTTCCCAGTTTTCAGGGATTTCCCAAAATAAAACGGAAATTCCTCAAAACCAGTTTTTGAGGCATTTGCGTTGAGACGTTTCCGTGTTGAGGCGTTTACAGGGGGGCCGCCGCAATTTCAGGACTTGAAGTGAAAGCAGCATTTATTAATTGTGGAAGAGTTGGCTTAATAACATGCCAAATTCAAAAATATCCATGGCTTGTTCTTTTGTTAAAAATTTTTCTTCCAACAGCTTTAAATTGAACGACACTACCCAACAAACAAAAACCCGTGAAGAACACAAGATTATTTGGTTTATTTCACACGAGTGACCCGTCATTATCCCGAGATAATTCACGTGTTGTCGAGGTGATTGTCGACAATTTGATCACGGGTCTAGGACCGAGTTTTTACACGGTGAAAACCTGAGTTTATTTCACGAGTTGAACACGGGATTTTTACATGGGAAAATTATTTTTCTCCCATCTACTTAAATTACATTTTTAAAAACCCCGGGAAAGGGAGGGGATACATAATTGATTTCTGATATATAAAATATTCTGTGCAAAAGTATATAATTATTACAAAATGTTTAGAAAATAAACATTTTAGCTTATATCTTTTACATTAAACATCTTGAACATGTAAACTTTAAACTTTTCTTATCACAAAATGATATTTCAAGTCTAAATAATGTTCAATTATGTTAATGTGTTCATAATTGTCAGAATTCTCCTTCCTGTATATATCTGAAACATCGATATTCCAAAAAGGGGTTGTTGAGAAATACAATACAAAATTCAATGTGAAACTTTTCTATACTCTGCTCATATTTGTTATAATCGGAAAAATTTATGTCAGTTGAAATATTTCATTTTACTACAATAAACTTTTAGTTTCTAAAGGATGAGCAGAGACACCAAGTGTTGTGATTTTGCAACTCTATTAAAAATGAAACATGAAGTTCTTCCCGTGATATCTCAATATTTTACGCGTGATATTTACAAGAATTAAAATCTAGATATTCTGGCATTCCATTACTCATGATTAACACGTTGGGAATATGCGAGAGATTGCACTGGTATCTTTTCTACGAGCTGAACATGTAAAAAAACTACAAGAATTGAATTATAGAATTATCTCAAATATATTACACTTGATAATTACGAGAATTAAAATCTAAAAATTCTGGCATTGCATTACTCGAGCTTAACACGATAGGAATATGCAAGATCTTGCACTGGTTTATTTTGCTACATGTACAACATGTGAAATAACGACGAGAATTTTCAAAGAATAATTTCGCGTTTTTTACCCGTGCTGTACACAGGAGGAATCTTCAAGATTGTGAAAAGTAGATTCACCACGAGTATAACACAAGGAGGGTACGTGAATTAATCACGTGAATTATCAACCAGTTCTCCATCATGCTAATCTCGTTAAAAACCTGTGTTTTGTTTGTTGGGTAGTAAATTAAGCAAGTCCACCAAGTGCCAAATATTTGGTTTTTCTAGTGTCTTTTTGTATCTTTCTTAGTGTTTCATAGTCCCCAATTACAGTCTACAGCAATTTTTATATAATTCATCCACTTGGTCATGTTTGCCCACTTTACACTATACTATACTGTGTATTCCCAATTACTCGTAGGTCTGTGCAGTCCTAAGTATTATATAGTTCCTGGCAGTACTTGACTGTAAGTTTCGTCTGTCCATTAGAGATGTCAACGTTTTGATATTTCTAGATTTTAGCTTTCGTTACGATAGTGTTCATCAAAAGTATTAACGTTTGAAACGTTACGTTGCACATTTTGAAATTTTATGGTATAGAGTAACGTTACGTAATGAATTTTCTGCACTTGAATACCTTATACAACGTTAAGCTTTAGTAAATGTTATTGAAAACACAGTAAGCTCCGTTACGCTTTTGCATTTAATGTTTTAAAAAACCACAATTTTTTTACGTTCCACTTTCATGCAAGGTAAATATTTTCAGAGACCTTACGTTACACTTTTGCTTGGTTTAATATCTAAAAGATGACAAACGTTTTGCTTTAATAAAACGTCATTGGGGCATAGTTCTGTACGTTACAATGCATTTCAGTGCAAAGAATATTTTTTGTTAACGTTACGTTTTATCTTAACTTTTCCAATATAAACTCTTTTAATTACGTTTAGAAATTTTACTAAAATGCACCTTTTCTTACGTTACGATTTATCGAAACGTTATTGTGAAAACTTTTTTGTTACACTTTTTTACAACTGAAAATCAAAACTGTTTATTCGTTTCGTTTCTAAGAAAGATTTGAAAAAATGTTCTATACGTTGCGTTGCATTAAAATAATCAAGTCTTAATGTTACTAACGTTACACTTTATTAAAATAATATTGTTTCTAAATGAAAGCGTTGAAAGATTTTTTCCTTGATAATTACATATTTTTACTCACCCTGTATGTTGCTGTTGTATTGTTAACCTTTTTAGAGAATGTGCTGAAGAATATGCATTATGCAATATAACGATGTACGTTATAATATTATTATTTTGAACGATTTTTACAATTTGTAAATGAAAGTTTTTAGACTTAGACTTTCAACTCAAAGTGTATCTTAAAGGGACTAGAGACGTAATTTCAAGTGACCTTCCATTTATGGAGTGGCATGTCCATTGTCCATTAGGGGTGATCAATATTGTAATAGAGCCAACCGCCCACCGGAAGTCGCTGCGTTTTCACCATAAGGCCACAAAAAAATTATTTTTTATTTTCATGTTATACATCATTTTCTTGTAAATTCAATGCTAAATTCAAATCTGAAAAGCATTTAAAAAAATTGAAAATTGAGAGAGTCAGAGCTAAAAAACTCATCAAAAACATTAAAAAGTTTAAAAACTGGAATTTAGTACCGTTATTTGGCCATAACTTCTTTAGATTTTAATAAATTGAAAAATGGTTTTCGAATCTGAATTCAGCATGACATTTTCAAGAAAATGATGTATCATATTTATTTTTTGCAAGATACAAGTCAGGAAAACACTCATAATTTTCAAATCATCAATCAGATAAAGGTATACACGTTGTCACTGGGAATCGAGCATGGCCCTCTTTAAATGGAGGATCCCTTAAATTATCATCGTGTATTTGACGAGCTTAAAAAAATAGACATGTTTTTAATTTGGACACTTCATAAAATGAGTTAAAATTCGGCAAGGCAAACCACTTTTGCATGTGGAGCAGTAGTTCTAAATTATTTTAGATTAGTTTAGTGTTAATTTTTTCTTTTTTTACGTAATGCAGACTGACCCATTTCTTCTTTCTAATAGAATTCATAGTTTAAAATATCTAAGGTCTACAACATTGGGTAGCAAAGATATAGGGATTAGAAATATAAGTTATTGAACAATTTGCAATTACTTTAGACATTCTTATCTAACAGAAGTCATAGCTTGAAATATCAAAAGTCTACAACACCAGGTTGCAAAGATTATAATTTGTGGCGAAACTTTAGTTCTTTTTGTGTTTTTTTTTTATGTTCCTTACAAAGTGAGTAAAAAGCGGCATTAGCTTTAGTTTTCAAACCACAATAAAAATGTTTTCAAATTCATGTTTGGGGTTAAAAATATCAAATATAGTAAGACAAGTGCTAAATTTTATTTTAACACAAACAACGCGAAATAAAATTATTTAACATTTTTTTCTTTTTTAAAAAAATCGATTAAAAAATCAGTTATATTTCTATTCTAAAGTTTCATAAAAATCTATTGATGAATAAAACATAACACACATTTTCCATTTGATAAAATATTGTTGCATTTTAGTAAGTATCTACATTTCTAAATTTTTCAACCTAAAACATGAACCATGTCAACTGAAGTTATGATTTCAAGTAGTCAAATAAACATGAAACCCAGCAATTGTGTTTGTTCACGGACCCTTTCCACTTAATAAGTTGATTTTTTTGCAATTAGTAAATCATTTTCTTTATAACAGAAAATGCATATGTAAAATTTCTCAATGTCGTATTCCTTTTCCAGAGTTTTAGTGGGTTCCATCAAACAATGGCAAATCAAAACCTTTAATGTCTAAGAAACATTTATAAGATTTGAATTTTCACTAATAGCATGTTACAAAAAACTCGTTTACACTTCAGAAAGGAACTAAGTCTTTTTTTCAAATTTACTAATCCCTTTATCTTTCTAACCCGATGGTTTAAACCTTGTATATTTCAATATTAATGGTCTACAACATCGGGTTGCAAAGATATATTAAATGAAAATTAGAGTTTTTGGCATAAGCTCATTTTCTTTAAACTTTTAATCATCAGTCGAATCTCTTACATTGATATATTAGAGACGTTTTGAAATGTTTTGATTGACAGAATTATTATTACACTTTTGAAATTAAAACTCAGCCCTCATAGTCTAACGTTTTATGAACAACATTTTCATCAGAAATATATCTAACGTTAGACTAATCAGTTTAGTATTCAGAGAAAAGTTATGAAACGTTTTGATTTACAGAATTACATTTTTTTAAATGTTATACGTTACATTATTGAAATTTTACTCTGTAAAAAAACTTTCGTTTCCTGATTATTAAAATAATAACCCATTTCTGCAACGTTGAATTTTTCATTATACTATAAGGGAAAACGTTTCAAAACGTTTTCATAAACAGTAATGCATTTTTCAGTTATACAACGTTACACTTTTTATAAGTTGAACTTTAAAATAGAAATCCTTTCGTTACGATATTCAATCAAATCACAATTAATTTTTCATACGTTAGACTTTCATGCTCCCTTTGGAAACAAAACATTTCTTTACGTTATGGTCAAAAAAGTTGTAGATATTAGAAAAATAACGTTACATTTCCACAAAACGCTAACGTTGGGGGTATATTCCTCTAACGTTAACATTTAATGTTAACGTTAGGGATGACATATAACATTAACGTTTAACGTTCACGTTATATAGAATATATCCAAACGTTACACGTTATAGTAACGTAACGTACAAAAACTAACATTTTACGTTACGTTACACTGTCGTTGACATCTCTACTGTCCATAACCCATAGTAGTCATTCTGAGCAATGTCCCTCTGGCCTTGTTTGCCAGTAAGGGGCTCACCCTGTTTTCCTCTTACTATTGTTATTTTAACATATGTAAGAGAGGATTAATTAAGTATGACTTGACTTTTCTTAAGTCGAAAACGAAAAAATAGTTGAAAATTTTATCAGAAATTATGTGCGAAGAGCCTTAGAAAAATTTACTTATTTTCTCTTCATTGACAAAATTTGATAAAAGATGGTCCACAATCATGATCATGCTTGAGTCTAGTTAGGGGGGGGGGGCGGAAATTTGTGCCACGGCCGCGAGTAAGTTGTAAAAACTTTTATATTTTATGTTTTTTGAAAAAAATGTAGAAATGTTTTATGGATAAAAACACTTACCTTGTCACTATAGTTTTTTTTGCTACAAATTTTTCAACAGAAATACTTCCCATAAACAGATACAGTGTAACAAGGCCTACTAGGATTCCTGGTCGAACAAACTGCTGAGCTCTCATTGCCTCTGCAATAATAAGCGCTCAGGGCAGGGCAGGACCGTAACTGGGTGTCTACACAGTTTTTATGAAACTTTAGCTTTATTTTTATGTTTCCTATATAGAACATTCTTATAATGTAGTGTTGGAACTGGTCAATTTATCTAAATGATGTCATATCTAAGAACTTTTTAAACATTTAACTAGAATTTTATGATATCTGTAGCTATTGGCTGAATTTAAACGTAACTCATGGTTACCTAGGGGGAGGGGGACAGAGGCACTTGTGATTTCATTTTTAAAATAAAATTTTTTCAAATTTCAAATTTCTAAATATTAAGTGTTCTTGAAAATATCATTTGTAATGTCGGGCATTTCAGCTATAATTGCTTAATAAAAGAGGTATTACAAAAATCCTCCAAAAATAATCAGTAAAAATATGCGTCAAATGTTACAAAATCCTACATTTGTTATTTAACCTAAAATGTAGAATTTTTAAATAGTAAATAGATATTTTTTTAAAGCTTTTATTAAATTTTGTGTACTTTTGATGGATTATTTATCACAAATTGTGGTTTTGAAAAAATAATGAACATATTTTTAAATCGAGTATAATAACCCTAATCCTGTTTTAACGATTAAAATCCTGACCACCTGGTTGCTCACCCCCCAGGTATGGCCCTGTTTGCATGAACAATATCCAGTGTTGCTAGAACTTCAAAGGTTCGGAAAGAATTGAGGAAGATATGTTGAAATGAGGCCCAGCCTCTGGTTATTAAGTAAATTTACATTTACAGTATTATCATAAGTAAAGTCATAAGAATCCGCTACGAAATTGACAGGGGTGGCCGTGGCTGGGGTGAAGCTACATTGCTCACCTCAAAGGCTGTGATTTAAGGGAT
This sequence comes from Eurytemora carolleeae, assembly GCF_000591075.1. Classification (NCBI taxonomy): domain Eukaryota; kingdom Metazoa; phylum Arthropoda; class Copepoda; order Calanoida; family Temoridae; genus Eurytemora; species Eurytemora carolleeae. Next base: position 6,948 of record NW_019397703.1, on the reverse strand, counting down.
GAGTGGGTTATTATAACTAGAGAAAAAATTTAAAACAAAGTAATAAACATGTTTTTCTGATAAAATCACTTTAGTGATTTTAATGGAGAAAGTGATGTTTATTACATATTTATTCAATTACTTGTAGTAAAGGCAAATATTTTGTTGTGTCCTAAAAATATGAAAATTTTCTTTTTTTTTAGTTACTCTAGGATAAGGCTTATTGTAAAACCTGGGACTCTTTAAACATCATGAATGGTTATCAAGGTTTATTTGATGAATTGAACTAAATAAGATCTGTGCAGTCTTCTCTGAAGTTTCATCCTTTCCAGTCCCCTGATCTGTAGCAAATGTAATGGAAAAAGTAACATGGACTCAATAGTGCAGATGAGACATAGGTTGGTTGCCACGACCACTGCTAAAAGTAAATCCAAGTTGTCTATTGGTAAATATTCCTTGATCATGCATCCATGACGTGATGTATTAAACTGTACTGAACACAAGAATAATGTGGTGGAGAAACATTGAGGTGTGTACATAGAGTTAACGGTTTTCCTCATGCGGAGTTGAAATCTCCAGGTCAATGTCATGTGTTTCTGCAACTTTTAATCTTTGTGACTTTTTTGATCTTTAAGAATTTTCAAAATGTTTCCAATTAAATTTCATTTCAAATTGCGACTCTGCCACTCCCAGAGTAAAACCACCCTGAAAAAAATCCAGACCATATGTTCTTGTTGTGTGGTTTTGCAACTTTTAAACTTTGTGACTTTTTTGATTTTCAATCCCTCCCTTCCTATCCCATCCCTCCCATCCCATAACATTCCTACCTTCTTATCCCACATTATCAATTAAAATGTAAAGAACACTTAAGTTTGTATCATACTGCTACTACTTTAGACATATTTTTTTTGAATGAAAATCACCAAAATGTTAACTTTGAAACAAGTGAAGGGGTTCTCGGTGACATGGAAACGCCTCAACACGGAAACGACTCAACACGAAAACGGATCAAAAATTATTTTTGAGGAATTTCCGTTTTTTCAGAAATTCAAGGAAATCCCTCAAAAGCTCAGAATTGTTGAGGGATTTCCGAATATTTTGTATCTGTTTCCCAATATTTATAGTTGAATGGTTTCCTTTTTTTTTTGATCAATTTCCTCATATTTTTAGGTCCATTTCCTCATTTTATTGATCCGTTTCCGCTTTTTTTAATCCTCGGAAACCGATCAACAATTAAAGATTTTTAAAGTTTTTGTAATAAGCGGAAATGGATCAAAAATATGAGAAAATGGACAAATATTTGAGGAAACCCATCAATAAATTGAGATTTTTAAAGTTTTTGAAAAAAGCTGAAACGGATCAAAAATATGAGGACACGGACCTAAAATTTGAGGAAACCGTTCAACAAATTGAGATTTTAAAAGTTTTTAAAAAAGGGGAAACGGATCAAAAATATGAGGAAACGGATCTAAAATTTGAGGAAACCGATCAACAAATTGAGATTTTTAAAGTTTTTGAAAAAAGCGGAAACGGATCAAAAATATGAGGAAACTGACTTAAAATTTGAGGAAACTGTTCAACAAATTGAGATTTTTAAAGTTTTTGAAAAAGGCATAAACGAATGAAAAATATGAGGAAACGTACCTTAAATTTGAGGAAACTGATCAAAATATGAGGAAACATATCAATTTAAAAGTCTTTGAAAAAAGAGGAAACGGATCAAAACAATGAGGAAACATACCAAAAATATTGGGAATTCACTCAGAATTATTGGGAAATGGGAAATCCCTCAAAAATATTTGAATAAAATAAAGCGGAAACGGATATACAATTCTGGTAAATCGATCAAAAACAAGAGGAAACTCCTCAAAATTTGAATTTAGAGGAATTTCCGAAAAATTTCCATGTCACCGGGGGTCTCACAATTTTGTCAAAATTTTGCATATCCTCTCAATACCTATCAATATCTACACTAAATAAAATCAAAAACAACTTGGTTTCTAGGTTCTCAAGTTAAGCAAAACTTTAAAAAAAAAATTAATTTGTAAACCGATAATGGGTAAGGGTTACTGAAGTGAGCGGTCGATATCGACTCCTTCGTACAAGACAGTATTAAACATCCTGCATGCTAGTCCCGCCCTGAACAAACAATTATTAAACACAGCATTCATTAAAATATAGCTTGTGTTTAAATAAAATTTTTTTTATAACTGCTGTATATCAAATAAAGGAACTGAGCTTTAGTCACAAACTCAATTTTTCTAATCAATATCTTTGCAACCTGATGGTTTAAACATTTGATATTTCAGAATTAATAATATATAAACTTGTGGTAAAAACTCATTTCCTGTAATTGCAACAAAAATTGTTTTTAGAAAGCATCAGACAAAGAGTATAGAGTATGTAATTAAGAAATTTTCAATTATTAATTTATTACTATTATGTATTTGTATTTTCAAAACTATTTATCAATTTAATAATGACACTAATAATATGAAAAAAAAAATCTTGAATAATATAAAATAAAACATATTTAAATGTTTCACTCTTCCGATATATTTAATAAACATTTCCTTACAGTTGGCATTGATGGAAGTTCTGCAATGAATCCCTCTTCAATACTGTAGATTTCTACAAGAGATGAAAAGCCGCCATCATATCCTTCAATCAGCATGACTGGACTCTCACTAAATTATAAAATGTTAAGAAATATAAAGAATTAAGAAATTAACAGTTTTATTTCTGATATTATTATTTCTGAATTCTGTTCAAGTGAATGTAAAATACATATATTTAAATGCTTACATTTTATTACCTTGAATAGAGAAATTTAGCAAAGTTGAGCAATGTTTATAAGAAAAATACCTAACAAAACCTTTATCCATTAAATAATTCTCTACAAGAAGGATAAATGAAGACAACTTTTAACTCTTGAAGTGAATAGGGCAAGAGCTTTGTAGAACACAAGTTTCTTAATTTTTGCCTTTTATTGTCTAATTTGGATTTAAAATGGATTACATTTTTAGTTTCACAGTTTACTTGGGAAAGTAAGGGTTAATGCAGTGAAGTCAGAATAGTAGAAAAAAAAATTTCTCTTTAATCTCTTTCATCTCAACTAGCTGTCCCATTAATTGAGAAAAGGAAGAAAAAATAAAAAAACACGTTTTTTTCCTTATAGTTTCTGGTTACTTAATAGCAATAAGGATATATAGGTAAGTTACATGATGTATTTTGTTTCAAACTTATACTAATAGCTTGTGCAATGATAAAAGGGAAAAAAAGATCACTCTCAGCTAATCGCAAAGTTTCAATTGCCAAACATTTTATTCAAATTATGTCTTATCATAGACGGTAAAAAACGACTTTTTTTAATCTTGAACCTAAATTTGTAAGTCTTTTCTTTAATTTATTCTAATACTGTAAAGACGTCGAAGTCTGAGATGAACTCCAAGATGGACAACAGAGCTGCTAAGTAAGCTTGTAACTGGGTGAACGCTGAACCTCAACCCTACAAATATAATTTTCCCCCCTAACCTCTTTTTAACAGCAGATTACAGTAAGAAAGATGGTTATTAGTTCAAAACCAGAAACTTTTTGACGGAATGAGAGTCAACTTATAGAACCGGAAAGATAAATTTTTTGAAGTTTTAGCCGGAGCTTTTCGGCATATGTCGATATTATGTAAATCCGGAATGTTGTCTTACACTTAAATGCTTAAAAAATAAGGTTTTGACTGAAAAAACGTCTGTTTATCTTTTGACTTGTCTGTTTATTCTTTTTAACAATCTATCTTTCCTCCCACCCCTATAACTCTTTTTTATACAAAGAATAGGTCCTGGAAGTCGTTTGAAGGAAGAGCAATGGATGAAAAAAAGGCATTTATTAACTTTTTCATTATAGATTATGTAAGGACAAATCTTACTATCTTATATCTCTGTTTAAAAAGGTTAGCTTGGTAAAGAGAAAGTATAACTCCTAGGTAAAAGAGAAAGTATAACTCCTAGATAAAAGAGAAAGTATAACTCCTAGGTAAAAGAGAAAGTATAACTCCTAGATAAAAGAGAAAGTATAACTTCTAGATAAAAGATACATGAAGGGTTCAAGGTGGATAAAGCTTGTTTAATAGAAAATGATAACACTACTCAGATTACTGCTTTATTATTTTTTTTAGTGTGATTTCTGAAGCTCAAGGAGAAATAAACATCCCTGTCGAGCCGGGTTTCTTGGTGGCAAGTGCTGATTGGTAGTTCCTGTGGTTTCATGCAGCCAGCCTGACAAACCAAGCCAAGATTCAGGCCCCCGAATGAAATTCTCCAAAGTTTCCAATATACATCACCTATAATATTTCATAATAATCATTTTTACATTAAATAAATGTGTGAATATCAATTCATATTAGTTGTTAATTCAGCCGGTTTTTGGTTCCATTTCCTGGAACAACTTACTTTCTGTTTTTCTGCCAAGTTTTCTGCTAACTGCTCTACATGTACATATAATGGTAAAACAATAAAGATGTTAATCCCAAAAAACAATTAATTAATTCCTTATTTTATTTTTTCCCCTGCGACCAAATAATATTTGATTAGTTAAAATGACAAGCAAACGTGAACTCTAACATAGATGTTAATTGTCCTTGAACATCAAAGATAAATTAATATCTTTTTCAACGTTTCTATAGCCCCTTAGTCATAAACTTATGTCAACTAATTTGTCTGTTTAATTTTTAAGTCTCCTTAGTCTCCTTATCTGGCTGAATCAAGAACTAAAATTTAATTGAACTAAACTTCACCCTTAAGATTTGTTATTTATATTTCAAGATGTAATGCCGTGTGCAATCACTACATGCAGTCAAACAGATATTACTATCTGTGATAAGGTTGAGTGCGGGGAGATGATATTGAGAAATTTCTCAACGGAGGTAGTTTTCAAATTACATTTAAATTCCATGTAGCTAGGACTGGTCGTCGTTCCTGGGGGGGGAACAATCTTCCTTTCACTGGAATGAACAGAACGGATCAAACCATTTACAGGAAGTACTCTAAAAGCCCTAGTTGTAGCAATATTTTTTTCAGTTGTACTGATAAACTGTTCAGAAACCATAGATAAACTGTTCAGATTTTTCCAGAATAGGTATGCATCACTGCAATGTTTTGTCTTCCTAGAATAAAATGTTAATAAAAATACTTGTTCAGGTGATTAATTTTATTTTTGAGTTTGTGGGAGGTTTTTTTCAAAGGAAATGAATGATGCAGAGTAAAGTGCATTTCCATTAGACATTTTATTTGTGTAATTATAAGAAAACTAAGGTTTACTTCATTAAATGACCCACACCTTCAAATTGGACAGTAATAGAGTTGTCATGTATAGAAGCAATGTTGATTAAAATGTAATTTCTAACACTGTTATAGATAAGTTTCTTCATATTTTGTCTTTTTATGACTGATAAGTGAAATTTTTTCTATTGATTGACATCAAAAATTTGTTGAACATCTTAAACCAAGCGGTTGAAAGCTATAGAGTTGCCGAAAAATCTTAAACTTAGCGGTTGGAAGAAAGAAAGTTGCTTTAAAAAACTGAAACCCAGTAGTTGAAAGTAAAAGGTTGCTGAAAAATCTTAAACCCAGCGGTTGAAAGAAAAAAAATACTTCAAATCTTAAACCCAACAGTATTTAAGAAATTTTTGTTCCATTGATTGAAAGCAAAAATTTGTTGAACATCTTAAACCCAGCGCCAAACCAGCGAAAAGTCCCAAACTGACCTAAAGATTGGAAATATATTTAGGTCAGTTATAAATATATTTCAACTCTGTTAAACAACAATGTTAGGTCAGTTGGGAATACATCTTAGGTCAGCAAATTGCAACAATTTAATAGGTTAGATCAAATAGATTCTAGTACAATAGATGGCAACGTAGAATTTGTACACTCTCAGTACAGTTGTATTCTGTCGTCACAAGTGTCAATTCAGTTTTTGTGTCCGACAAAATTATCAAAAATAGTGATAATTTTAGAATAAAGTGCTTTTCTTACAATAAAGTAAGTGCAATTTTATGTGTTCTTTAGTTTCTGTTTTTACACTTTTTTATTTAATCTTGGAAAACATGTCAACTAATGTGAGAAAATTTCGCTTTCCTTGTTATATTTGACACTTGTGACGTTGTGTATAATTGGTTAATTTCTCTGTTGCCACCTATTGTACTTGATAAACTATTTGGGTTAGATAAGCATCAATTTTAGATTGGTTAAGCAATAATTTTAGGTCGGTTGAGCAATATTTTAAGGTTGGATAAGCAATAGTTTTAGGTCGGTTGAGCATTCATATTAGGTTGGATGAGCAATAATTTTTGGGTCGGTTGAGCAATAATATTAGGTCAGATGAACAATATTTTTAGGTTGAGGTTGAGCAATAATTCTAGGTCAGTTAAGCAAAAATTGAGGTTGGTTGAGCAGTTATTTTAGGTCAGATGAGTAATAATTTTAGGTTGGTTGAAAATTGCTTTAGGTCGGATGAGGAATATTCTAAGATCAGTAAAGCAATATTTAAGAAGGTCTTTTGAACAATGATTTGAGGTAGGATGAGCAATATTTTAGGTTCAAGAAACAATTTCAGGTTGGATTAACAATATTTTAAGTCAGCTAAGCAATATTTTAGGTCAGCTAAGCAATATTTTTAGGTTGATTTAGCGATAATTTTAGGTGGTATGAGCAATATTTTTAGGTCGTGCAGTTGATCAATATTTTAGGTTCAAGAAATAATTTAAGGTTGGATTAGCAATATTTTAGGTCAGTAAAGCAATATTTTTTAGGTTGATTTAGCAATATTTTTAGGTTGATTTAGCAATATCTTTAGGTTGATTTAGCAATATTTTTAGGTAGATTTAGCAATATTTTTAGGTTGATTTAGCAATAGTTTAAGGTTGATTTAGCAATAGTTTTAGAAGAAGAAGAAGAAGAAGAAGAAGAAGAAGAA
>NW_019397702.1:13804-49705 GCF_000591075.1 Eurytemora carolleeae | reverse complement strand
AAACTCAGTGCATTGCTTTATTGATTTTTATTCATATACAATAATATATATATGTTGCGTATATGGACCAATTGGACTGCATTTTTTTGTGGACACTCATGGGTTGCTGGGGATTGTTATAGGCTATAAAAAATAGAATTTAAAAAAACAAAAAATTCTTTTAGTATTTTTTTTACAGGTAACCGCTAGTAGTGTATGTAAAAAGGTAATAATACAGGGGATATTATTTCCAAAAATATCACCTGGCCCAATTCTAACACTAAATGCTAGAAATGGGCCAAGTCTGCATAGTTATCTTTTCAAGTGTATATATCTTTAAAACCAAGCCGATCTAAACAAAACTACACCATACATAATACATATCTAAAAGAAATGTCTAAAAATAAATAATGAAACAATAAATGTAAACTTTAAATTAATAATGATGTGTGCGAATTAGTTTTTGATGATCATTACTTTCATTTTCAAACATATCCCTATCTTAAAACAATTACTGCATTTCAACTCATGTCATGTTTTCGGAACCGGAACATATCCTGGTTTCGAGACAATGACTTGATTTCATAGCAATTTCAATTTTAATCATTTACACGATGAAACAAGATTTTTGACAAAATACATAAATGTCCCATATATGTAGTCAATTATAGATGATGTTCAAAATTTTAGCCACTTCTGAGGGGAAATAATTCTCTCACCCATAATGGGTTAAGGTAGATTCTTATAGATAGTTGAGAGTTCAACAATTCCTTATTTCATTGGTTCAGGGGGTTGTATTAATATATTAGAGCATTTTAGGGCATGGACAGTACATATACTAAACATTCTTCAACTAGTTGTTCTGTTTGCTAATTAAACTTCTTTCTGTTAAATGGGTTTGGGGTTGAAATTTTAGAAAATATGATATGACATACAAAAACACCATTTCACAATTAAAAAAACATTAATTGTCCTTGCCTTTTATGCCATTTAAACCAAAAAGAAATAGTCAATTAAATTCTAAAAGTATTCATTTATTTTTTCCACTTACATTAGTCAATTAATCATGTTGATCATTAAAAATAGTTTTTTTCCAAAAACTGTTTGATGTCTCCAGGGAAGATTGAAAGCATTTTGTTAAATATTTTCGATTTTTTTAGCTTATAACACCCCCCGCCACCCATGAGTGTTATAGGGATGTCTTGTTTTATTATATAGATATAAAATAAACATACTGTAAAAATAATGTATCTTTTTACATCAATTTGTTAAAATCCGTAAGCAGTTCTCATCCCTAGTTAGAACTAGAACTTTTCTTACGCACAATACACAGCATTATTGGAAATGTACGGTTTCCTTGGATTAATCAAAGGTTCTGTTCTAAATAGTGTTGTGTGATACTGTTTTCCAGATATTGGGGAATTGATTCAATTTATAATCTACAAATGTTGAAACCAATCCAATTGTGTATTTATAAGAAAAAATGAAGAAATCAACTTAATAAACCTGGTAACAGTGTATCCAAAATTTAAGCTATATGAACTACATGTATTTATTAGCGCTAAGGAATTGAGTCTTTGCAGCAAGCTTTGGTTTTTTAATTTCTTTATCTTTGCAACCCAGTAGACCTTAGATATTTTAAACTATGAATTCTGTCAGATCAAATAATTTAAGTTTACACCATCAGGTTGCACAGGTGTAGGGATTATAAAATTTTAATTGGTGGAAAGACTCAATTTCTTAGCAATGTTTTATCATAGTCTCTATATATAAATTTGGCTTGTCTGTTTGGGTGTCTGTTTGTTTGTATCCAATAAAACGTCAAAACGGCTGAACCGATCGTGCCCAAATTTTTTGTGGGACATCATGTGACCACAGGGAAGGTTTATGAATGTTAAAAATGAAAATAATGTCTTTAAATTCTTGAAAATCCGCAATTTTTTTTTAAATACACAAAAAAATTTTCTTCATTGTTTAAAATGTAAAAAGAACATGTTCACAATTTAAATAGAAGATGGGCGCTAAGCACCCTAAAAATTTAGCTTGTCTGGGTGTTTGTATCCAATAAACGTCAAAATGGCTGATATGATTGGGCCAACATTTTTTGTGGGACATCACATGACCACAGGGAAGGTTTATAAATGATAAAAATTTTAAAAAATGTGATTTAAAGGTTTTTAATTTTGTAAAAAAAATTTAAATTCTTGAAAATCCGCAAAATTTTTTTCTTCTTTGTTTTAAAATGTAAACAAAAAGAAGCTTAGTATGTAATATTTGATATGAAAAAATTCAAATCTGTAAGAGTTTAAAAGTTGTAAGACTATTCAATAATCAGTCAGCTATTTCTATTATTATCTCCGGGAAGATCTTGATATGGCCATTTATCCCAGTAATCAAGATTTGGTGAAGAAATATAATCTTTCAGGATAGGTATGTCAGGAACGTTCTTTCTCCATCCCACTTGGGTTTGGATCGAATTGGTTTCTGAGGATGCGGGGCTGTGCAGCCAAGAGTTGACTATCGACCAATCTGACTCATGTAAATAGATAAATGTTAGATGTCAGTGTAAAGCGGAGATGATAGATTACTTGGGAAAACTTGAGACAAACTTTCAACATATCTCACACAACTCAAATATTTATCAGGATTTTATCCTTCAAAACTATCAATCAAACTATTTTTTCCCCTTGGCATTTATTCTCTTTGAAATACAAAAATAAGGCCTTGCTTATAATAAATATCTTTTTAAAAAGTATTTTGAAAAGAATTCTTTAAATGGTGCCTGGCTTTTTAAATTTAAGGAAAACAAAAACGAAACCCATGTGATTTAAAAAAAATCAACTTATGTTCTTTATTTCTGCTAAAATTCCATAATACACATTTTTTTTGTATTTTGATGTTTATAAATGTCGTTTTGCAATTTTGCAAATGCTAGTATGGTAAATTCAATTTTAATACACAATTAATGATTTTTTTATGGAATTTTTTGGAGTTTTGGTAAACCGTTAACACCGTTAACAGTTAAAAAAGAAAAAAATACCATTAACCAAAGATAGTTCCGTTCTTACCTGTAAAACAAACAGCTACCTGAAACAGTTGGAACTGATCATTATTGAAAAGTTGAAACATGCCCAGCCCTAAAAGAAATTAAAATTTACCGTAACTTAAAATAAACATGTGCTCAAACATTTAATAGAGAAAAAATTCATTTTTATTTCTTTATAAAAGGGATTAGTGTGTCCGAAGGACATGATCTGGCTGTCATGACCAATGATAAACCAGGATCATACCAGAATCTGTTATGAAAGTTTGGTGTTGAAGGATCTACCATGGCTTGAATTCTGGCATAACATTCATCCATCCACGCTTCATTTCATCTGAGAAAGTGGATTGACTAGAATCTAGCTGCCTAATGGCTGCTTAGGCATCATGAAAGTTGAAAGAATTTTTCTGATATACTGAATTAAGGCCCTTACTGACAAGTAACATCAGACTTATTCCTATCAGATTGGATACACTCAGAGTCTCATCATTCACTTGAATCAATCCTATTAAAGCTTCTTTCATGCAGTTGAGCAGCAATCTCACTGCACCGTTTTGCTGCGAGAGTTGTTGAAAGCCAACCCTTAATCCGCATACAACAGTCAGGGTTAACCAGATATTAGCTTCAGATTTTCCTTTAAACAAGAGTAGTGCAAGTAGGGTTGAAAAAAATTTATGGTGAAAACTACTGCTTTGGTTTTGTTTTCAATTTTTCAACTATACGTTTTGAACTTTTAAAAAACAAAAATCATTTTGAAACAAAGGAGTTGAGTCTTTGCCAAAACTCTGATTTTTAATCACTATATCTTTGGAACCAAATGTTGTAGACCTTAGATATTTCAAACTAGGAATTTTGTTAATTCAAATAATCAGTGTTTGAAATGTCAAAGGTTTACAAGATTGGGTTCAAAAGATATTGGGGTTTAAATATTGGATTTCGATTCAAAGATTCAATTCCTTTGGCTAGTGAATCTGAGTTTTATGACAATTAATTTCAATTTTTGTCAGGGAGATAAGATTATAAATGTTGTCTTAATTCTTTTTTAAACGACAAACTTTCAACATTGAAGCAAAGAACATTTTCAAAAACTATTGTTGTTAAAACAACCGTTTTTTATAAACAAGCTTTTTCAAAAATGATTTTTTTGTAAAAACAACTGTTCTCCATCGTTTTTAAAACATGATGATCAATTTTGAAAAAAGTGGAAAAGTTCTATCCCTAAGTGTACATGTGTGGAGTGCGTGAAGTGAACCCATGAAAACCAGTCTGGATACCAATTACCAATCCAGTTACTAGCTGCCAGCAAGTGTGCTTAAATTCAGTGATCTAATTAGAAATGTTGTCACACACTAACCACCCCACCCCAAAAAATTCTTATATTTTAATTTCTGATTTTTGCTTTAACAGTAGTTCAGTTCAGATTCAGCATCATTTAAAAAATAGATAATTCTTGAAATGACAAAAATAAGTTCAACCTTTACTGGTTGTTTTAACGCTTGGTTTGACATTCAGACATGATTGATACCTGACTAGATGATATTGGATTATAATCAGCATGAAACTACAACTATAGTTAATCCTGAACTTAATATAACATCTATTATAAGATTATAAAATCTATATTTTAAAATGATAAAGTGCCCTTTACGGCAATGACTCACTAATACAATAGCAGACATCTTTTAAAATATTTTTTTTATGTATACAAGGATTTAAGGAGCCTAAGTATGTTAGTCTGTCAATTTGGAGAAAATTTAATATTTTTTTCCATATTACTGTTTTTTAAAGAGTTCCAGAGCCTTAACAGGTTGTTGTACTTATTATTTTAAGCTTAAATAAAATGTTTAAAGTAAGCCTTCAGCATAGTTGAATTGTCATTAGTTAAATTGTCGGTTTCACACTTTTAGAGATGTTTAAACTCTATGCAGATAAATAGACGTTCTCTCAATATTTGTAACAGCTCTACATATTCTGGAATGATATTTTTTTTATTTGACAAAACTTAAAACCATTTAACCACCTTGGGCCTTGAGGTCATTAGAGTTCCATTCAGCTGTTTTGATGTTTTTAAGTTTTAAGGGAGATTCTACAATAAGTGATATTCATATTCTTAAATAATTAAATAAACAAGTCTATCTATCAATTAATGCCTGTTGTATTTGTTTGTAAAAGAGGACAATTCTACTCAAAAGATCAATTGGAGGACTCACTGCTTGACCCTGGCCTCTGGTCTCAACAATAAGCACTGGATTTGCCCCACATCAACTCTTTTGTAGACTTTAGACTCTCTCTGGCTTCTGAGTTTACTTCATATGGCTCTAGACAGACGCCTTTTTCAACTACAAAGATTGCAGACAAGAGGCTCTCTCTTAGGGGTCAAGTCCCAGTGTTGGTTGATGCTATCCTCATTCCTCCTTACTGGAGTAGAAACATGAAATGAAATATGTAAAGACACTGTACCGGCTTGTCTGATGTACACATTGTGTAATGGACCCAGCATGTGTTCTACTCATAATGTATTGTGTGGTTTTATAACAGATTAAGGATTTGAAAGTAATGATCGATCCATAAAGTAAAATCATGAAAAGCATCAAAATGATAATACATTCCAGTTTATAGTTGTGTTCATTCCCCACTTAACAATGAATAGAATATGAGAATATATTAAGTATAGATATATATATATACTTATACTATACACTATTATACTATACATGCATAATTTGAATATGCTAATTCAAACTCCAATATTTATGTATATGTTTAAAGGCAGATACAGGTTTCTTGAGTTCTTGGTAAAATATCTTTAAACCAAGATTTATAAGGTAAGGCTAAATAGAATATGAAGAATAATAACAAACAAGTCAAAAAAAAACCTTATTGATTTTTCAATTCTTAAAGACACAATTACCAATATCAAGTTTAGAATTTAAATATAAAGCCCATTTAGCAATATCAAGTTTAGAATTTAAATCAAAAACACATTTAGAAATATCAAGTTTAGAGTTTAAATATAAAACACATTTAGCAATATCAAGTTTAGAGTTTAAATATTATACACGTTTATCAATATCAAGTTTAGAATTAGAATAAAACACATTTAGCAATATCAAGTTTAGAATTAGAATAAAACACATTTAGCAATATCAAGTTTAGAATTAGAATAAAACACATTTAGCAATATCAAGTTTAGAATCTAATTAAAAAACAAGCAACAAATCTTTTTATATTTATTTATGTTCTTCAACAATAGTTCCGTAAGTTAAGTTTAAATATGGCTGACTTTAATTTCAATATTTTGTATTTATGCATGCACTTAATATGACTAATCCGTTGTGCATTTAAAATTTTCAATATGTTTAATGTAAAGCATGAACTTCAAAATCCATTAGAAGCAAACCTCAGTAAGGTTTTACTTATATGAACCTTATGTGAAGATAAATGTATTTTTTAAAACTTGAACAATACTTGTTCCGTTATTTCTTCTTCCATTAAGTTTACAATAAAAGAAAACTGTAACAGACCAGATTTTCCAAAACTTGTTTTCCTATCAGCTCACTTATATCAATAATGTACATACATATATATAGCTGGTCTGTTTGTTTGTTACCATTAAACGTCAAAATTGGCACATATGACTCAAGAATAGGTGAAAGTTGAAAAATGTGTGTCTTATTTCTGTTGAAAATCTACAATTAAATGCAATAAATTCTTCAATTTTTTTTTACAAATTATAGTCACCATTATAAAAACATTGGAAAGTTATATTTTATGCCATATCATTTAAACCTTTCACTAATCATTGACAGTGGTAATTAAAACTCAATGTGTTTAATTCTATATTAGTGATCATTTTGCCAAAAAAAGTAGTATAGACTTAACTAAAGTATGATTTCAATGTTTGTTGAGTGTGAAATTAAAGAAGTTGAGTCATGAGTGTGAATGAGTGAGAGTGTGAATGATATACAAATAATGAAACAAATAAATAAACAAATAAATAAACAAATGATAGATAAATAATAAAACAAATAAAAAAACAAATAATAAAACAAATGATATATAAATAATAAAACAAATAGATATACAAATAATAAAACAAATAGATACATAAATAATAAAACAAATAGATAAACAAATAATTAAACAAATAATATATAAATAATAAAGCAAATAGACATATGATTAATAAAACAAATTGATATACAAATAATAAAACAAATAAATAAACAAATAAATAAACAAATGATACATAAATAATAAAACAAAAAAATAAACAAATAATTAAAAAAATGATACATAGATAATAAAACTAATTGATATGCAAATAATAAAACAAATAGATATATAAATAATAAAGCAAATAAATACACAAATAATTAAAGAAATTGATATATAAATAATTAAACAAATAGATATACAAATAATAAAACAAAATTAATACAATGAAAGTTTATTAAGGTAGACCAAAAAGATTCAAGGGTACAACGATTAAGTACAACTGGTGGTTTAGAGCATTAGTTATGTTTTTGTGACAAATCCACATATTTCATGCTAGCTATAATCAAATATAAATCCAGCATGATATCAGTCATATTTAAACTTCAGAGTTTAATAAGGGAAATTTGTTATGGTGTACTTTAAACACTAGATACACAATAATCTGACAACAAGGAGATGGTGTTTATACTATAGTAGTAAAACATAAAAATTGTCAAAATCAAAAGGTTAAACTAATTTATGGGATAATTTTGATGAAAATAAATTGTTATAACTGACAAATAAATCAGTTTTTTTCAGGAACAATTTGTCCATTAACTATTTACTGTACTTTTCTAAATATCCATATTATTATTTCAGTAATGTATATTATTGTTTTTTCATTAACATTTACATATTTATCATACCATAAATTACAAATTTTTGCTTAACACTTGGTAACTATTTTTCTTTATTAACACAACTAATTTGAATTTTAGTTGGGTTGGTCGTAGGACTATGCAAAAGGTGTAAATTACTTAAACTTGATTAATTTTATGTTACATTTGTCCTATACAGTACTAATAAATGTTAGGTTTATAATGCTGAAAAGCAGATTAAAAGTAGATTACACATTGAAATACATACAACATGGTTTTAATGTGGTTCCTTTATAATCCTATATTTGATGAATTTTGGATAAATGATCTTTTTAGACTTTTATTAAATAATGCATATTGTTACAAACCTTGATTCAGAAGAGCCAATTAAGAAAAAAAAAATACGAATCAATTATAAACTGCATTTGTGCAGTAGCAGGTTGTGGATAAAATTTATCCTTGAATTAAATTTTCGACAGTAGTTACAACTGACAGGTATCTTTATCTCTTTTTGTCATGATCTTCACATCTTGCATTTTTTGTAGTATGTATGCTGTATATTTTGAGTAATTACAAAAACTGATATTAAAGTTTTCATATATTACATATACTCAATCATAATGCATTTATACAAAAAAAATACATTCGATAATTAAAATTATTTTAAGCTATTTAACCTTTTTCATATCCATTAAGTTTAGTTGGAGGACATCTCTTAATAATATGTGGATGATTTATGTTAATCAATGTATCCAGTAACCCTTGATTCATGTTCACATTAATTGTTTACAACTTTTGTTTTACAGTTCAGGTAACAAATATATCAACAAAGTAGAATATTATATCTTTCTCCGTCATGTTTAATTTATTATTTACATACAAAGTTTTCTTGCTTGCATGCCGGGGGACCCAGTATTTTGATCATGATTATTTGTATACATGCAAAATAAGGTATTTGGAATATAATGGCTATAGTTTCCTCGTCTAGAAAGTTAACCAAGTAGAATAAAACATTTAAACAAGGAAAATAAAACAGTTTGACTAAACACTGTAGAATTTATCTATTTGTTATTTTGATTTAAACCTGTAAATAATAGCAAAAAAAAGTTAAGGGCTATTTTACATCTATAGTCCAGCCTTTCAACAGTCCGGCAGCCAATCATTAAACAAAATTGAAATTTCTTTCAAGTCAAGATAGAGTCACCTTATATATGTACATTGATCCTGTTAAGTGTAGTTTATGTTATATGTTTTAGAACTGAAATTCTTCCTCTTCTAAGTTTGAATATATCTTGTAGATTTAACAAATATAGCTATTCCAAGTTTAATACTTATTCCAATATTTCTCAAGAATATGCTATAACTTTGGCAAGAGAGAAACTTAATTTTTTTTCTTCACAAACAAAAAGAAGAAAAGAGCTAAAAATAACTCATTCAGTTTCAAGAAAAAGAAGACGAATTATGTAAACAATACGGCATGATTAAATGGGCAGCTAATTAAAATAAAAAAAATCATGAATTAATTAGTATTAAATTATTTTCCTGCTAGGTTTTCAATCAAACAACTGACTAGCAACTATGAAATCAGTTTCTGTTCAAAAGAGCAGGCCTCACACCATGACAAGTGTGGCTGTTTGGACTGCAGTGTGCATTATAGCAATAAATTTTCATTTACTAAATATAAGAGAATGATATATCTTGTTTAAATGTTTCGTCTGGATGAACCGAAAGTTAAGATTAGTTAATAAGACAAAAGTTGACCATAATAATGCCAAGTTTAAACTTTGAAGACTGTATAGAACTAATATCTTCTACTACTAGTGATCAGGGTAAAAACTCTGAAGAGGGGAATCAAAGTGAGCCAGTGTGTAAATTCAATTGACCTTTTACGTTAAGAATTTGCATGTTCATTCTGAAAGAGAAACAATGTTGAAGATATTGTTGTTTTTCATGACTAAAAATTGCATAATTCTGATAATTCTAATAAATTTCTTGTCTAAGGCACTTTTCGGGAAAAGATCATAATTGAAATTATAATTTTCAAAATTATAAACAAAGTTTTAAGCTTTTCCAGGTAAAATTACAGTTACAGTCCATACAATCAAATTTTTCTTGACATTCAGGAAAAAATCCAATTTTTCTTGACATTCAGGAAAATCCTTAATGAGATTAAAAATGTAAATTTATCCTCCTTATTTTGTAGAGTGGCATATCCAAATAACAGTGTGTAAGTATAAGTCCAATTCACAATGTAAGTGACCCTTCATCAAAGAGGAGAATGGCCAATTTTTAACATAAAAATTCAGAATCTTCAGCTAATAACATGAAAGATAATTACAAATGTTTTTCAAGATTTTATTAGAAATAAAAGACAATCATCATTAGTCTTTATGCCATTTAGATTAGTCTAAAAATGACATCCATTGTCAATTCTAAACCTTGACAATGACATATTTTAGACAAGAGTTATATTTTGGTTTAACTAAACTGTCAACTGTTTGGAATTTCATCTTTATATATGAATACTTCATGCATATTGTCAGCACCTAGGTCCTATTCTCGTGTACAGGGTATCCCAATGAACACAGGAATTGGAAATCAAGTACAAAATCGTTTTAGTTGAGAATTAGCATCAAATGAAAGACTGTGTTTGTATAAGGAAATTGCCATTTTACAACATGCAGTATGCAGTCTAAACATGAACAATTATTAACTCAAGCAGACAAAAATTAATGGATTACAATAGGCAACTATACTAAATAAAAATCCATTTTCAAAGGTGATGTCAAAATCATCATGTCAATTATTGGAATGCCCATAATCAGATCAGACAAAATATGTTTCAATAGAACAAAAACAACAGACCACAAACTCTAATTTTCTGAACCCTGTGTCTTTACAACCCAATGTTGTAGACCTTGGATATGTCTATGAATTGTATAGTTAAAGGGATTAGAAAAGTTCAGTTTGTGGCAATGACTCAATTCTTGAAAAGAAGTTCAACTTTAGAAATAAGTTTAAATACAGAAAATAGTATGACAAAAATAAAGTTTACATTCTATTGTGACATATTAAGACAGCTCAAAAACTAGTTATAATGTAAACAAACAAAATTCATTTAACAAATATTTCTGGAACAGAGTGACTGAGTTTCAGTTTTAGTGTCAATTTCATGACTATAGTTTCAGTTTCAGTTTCAGTTTCAGTTACAATTTCTGCTTTAGTTTCAGCTACAATTTTTAATTTAAATTTCAGTTTCAATGTCAATTTAAATTTTAGATTCAATTTTAGTTTAAGTTTTAAGAATCTTCTTAAATTTTGATTGACTTATTTGTTTGTTTATTTCTAATATTGTAGTGTAGACTGCTGAGGTTGACTGTTAC
Organism: Eurytemora carolleeae; assembly: GCF_000591075.1. Taxonomy (NCBI): domain Eukaryota; kingdom Metazoa; phylum Arthropoda; class Copepoda; order Calanoida; family Temoridae; genus Eurytemora; species Eurytemora carolleeae. The sequence goes on along the minus strand of NW_019397702.1, from coordinate 38,444 downwards.
TGTCTGGAATATCAAGGGATCAGGGTCAATATATCAAATACTGGCGGATATAGACCAGACACCAGATTAATGGACTTTTCATTAAATCTATGGACGACTCTGCACTTGGCAATAAAGTTTCTTACAATTTTATCATTTCTGAAATATAAGATAAAAAGATTTATTCAAATGGATTTCAAATTTATTTAAACTGTTTCCTTAAATTTCTTCCATTTTTGAGGAACAATCCCTTATCTTTAACCCTAAATCTGATAGCTATAGCTATGATTTTTCAGAATCCCAGTTTTCCTTTGTATCTTTAACAGTTTTTGTAAATTCTGATTAGAATATTAAGATTTCTAATTTAAACTTAAGTCATTGTAATTACCCTTCAAATATCTTTTTATTTTATTGTACAATGGTAATTATACCTTTTGTTAATTCATATTTAATTCTACCTTTGTAATTTTACCTTTTAATATTCCATATGCAAATATACCAATATAATTTTACCTTTTAACATTCCATATTCGAATATACCAATATAATTTTACCTTTTAATATTCCATATTCGAATATACCAATATAATTTTACCTTTTAACATTCCATATTCGAATATACCAATATAATTTTACCTTTTAACATTCCATATGCGAATATACCAATATAATTTTACCTTTTAACATTCCATATTCGAATATACCAATATAATTTTACCTTTTAACATTCCATATTCGAATATACCAATATAATTTTACCTTTTAACATTCCATATTCGAATATACCAATATAATTTTACCTTTTAACATTCCATATGCGAATATACCAATATAATTATACCATTTATGAAACTATAGTGTACTTTATCATTATTACTCACTTCATCCTGAATTTCAAAATGAACATGCTACAAAGTAATCATAATGCCATAATGATAAACTAGCTATACATTATGGTATGTGTGCTATAAAGTTTTGAATGGTTCCCAGACATTCTCCAAAATTTGTTGGATATTTCCAGAATATTTTCTTTCAATTGAAATAAAAAAATTTATATTTTGACTTGTTTCTAAGCTTATTTTATCTAGAAACAGCCATTGAAATACGACAAGTACACAAACATTTCATATAAATTACCTAGAACCATTTTTTTGGCACAACATGCTATAACGTTTTTGGACTTAAATTTTCTCTATATCTCAAAGGTTTCTGCTTTTTTGGGATCATATTTTGTCCCTTGCTAAAGTTTGGGACAAAATTGAATCTAAAAAAGGCCTTAACCTCAATACACTTTATAATAATGCAAACCAAAATAACAAATAAATAGTTATTAATATTCCAATATTAAATTCTACCAATATAATTTAGTATTCCATACTCAACTCTATCAATATAAGTATACCTTTAATATTCATATTGAATTCTACCCTTTGTAATAATACCTTTATAGACCTTTAAACTAAGAATTCTGTTAGAGTAAATAAATTTTAAACTTTACCAACAGGTTGTTAAGTGTTGAAAATTTGAGTTTGTTGCAAAGACTTAGCTCCATTGTTAATGGAACCTTGAATTATTTAGATAAATAATCTAAAGTTAGCAAACTTTAATATTAGTTACTTCCTTATTGTCATTTTTCTTACATAAGATTTCAGTATTGGAAAGAGTTATTCATTTTTCCTTAATGTCTTAGTTTTTAGTTTATTGTGAAAAGGCAAATAGGCTAAATTTGGTTATATCGAAAACAAAAATTACCAGGACACCCCCTGTTTTGGGTTTTAGAAGAATGATGTATTTTTTGTGATAATAATATTGCCACTTGTAGAGCAACAGCTGTGAAGTTTTACAAAAGCCAGTCTTATGGTAATGGTAAATTATATGTAAAATTGAATATAGTTAAACTGAACTAGTAAAAAATATGATAATGTGAATTGCTATGTGTAGTTTAATGAACTAAGCATTATTTATTGTGTAATATATCTTTGAGGAGTCTTCTGTATATTCTTCCTTCGCGTCCACTCGTCCAGGATATCTCCCCCCCCCCTGACATTAAGCTGTTTATAATGAAATTGATGAAAACATGGCACACCAGATTCCTTTTCCCTCATAAGAATTTATCCTTTATTTGATTATGCTATTTCGAAAATTTCTAAAATCCTTATGTAATGAATATTTGTTTTAATTTGACTTGAGAGCAGAACTTGGTTAAAATTCAAATTCAATACTACAATTTAAAAGAGCATAAGGAGCCTAACTTTTATTTTTAATTTTGTTTGTCTAAATCTAGCTCTTCCCAAATCATTGTTTGTCTTTCTTTGTTATGTAATTATATGAAGTTGCTCAAGTATTGTTAGATTTAAAGGGGGATACTACTACTGTACAGTTTTCCTTTCACTTCTACAGTTGCATGATTGCTTACACTGTGTTTCCATCGTCCCAAAACTGGAATGTCTCGTAAGGACTCCTGATTTCAAAGGTCAGTTTAGCTTGATTTCTCCCTATAATAGGAAGTTGAGCCCAAACCTCCTTGGTATACTTATCTTATGATGCATTTACTCTGCTTTAGCGATAGTATGGTTATCTAATTTATATATGATGTATTACTAAAAAGGGGGAAAGCAGCTTCACAAGTGAAAAATATAAATATTATTCAATATATTTTACTCCTAATAAACATTCATAAAGAAAGATAAATAATTAATATTACTTTGAAGATATTAGATTTAAAGGTAAACGATTTCTCCCATTCCTCTGGTGTAAACCAAAGCAAGAAAATATGCTGAACTTCTGATATAATATTCCTATATTTCTTAGATAATAAGCTTATTATTAAAGAAAAAATTATAAATGGATTTCTTCCTTGTTAAACTTTTTGTAACCAGAGCTGGGAACTTTAGAATGGTGGATATTGAGATCAATGCTTGATCCTCTCTTTTTCTAAATCTGAAGACTAAACTAATCTTGTACTTTTATCCTGAAAATTGTATAAAATCAACCAATCAGAGTCTCGTATCAGAACTTCAGAAACCAGGAAATTTGAAATTTTGGGGTTCTAAACCTCCCTCGCTACGCTCGTGAGGTTTAGAACCCCAAAAAGGTCTTGGAGGCCCTCGGCTAAGTGGTTTTCCCCTCAATTTAATTTTCCTCCCTTAATCTCCCGGTTAAGTAGTAATTAATAGTTATAAACATTGATTGTGTAATCTAAAAACAGTTTCATTTTTATGTATCACGGTCACCATATCGCCATTTCATCCAATTAAAACTAAAATTTCATTTTATTCTTAAAAAAAGTGTAAATAAATTGGTGAGCTAAAATATTTAATTTGAAATAAAACCAAATATTATATTCTTTAATACGTATACTAAATACTAATTAAAAAAATATTATTATCGTTACAATATTCTACCCCTCCCCGCTACAATATCCACTCCCCCTCTCTACTGGGATAAGGCTGATTCCCCAGTTGTATAAGATTGATGTCTAATATAATAAACAATCATAATATTTATGTATTCAGGAATTGTCTTTGAAAGTGTCTTCAAAATTTCAAAAGTAGAGATTTATAATGTAATATCAAAAATAAAATTGTTAAGATGATCTAAGGTCGGAATTAATAAATAGCGAAAAGTGGTTTAACTAGAATGCTGTGAGCTCGAGATCAACTACTTCTCGCTATAAAAAGCCAAGAAAGATTGCATCAAATTCAAAAACTGGTTAAACTGGGTTTTATAATGTGTCGCACACCTCAAGTCTAAAAAGTACTGTACATGCATAATTCGAGCAGGTAGTACATGTGCTGTATATGCATAATTCGAGCAGGTAGAACATGTACTGTTTATGCATAATCCGAGCAGGTAGAACATGTACTGTATATACATAATCCGAGCAGGTAGATCATGTGCTGTATATGCATAATCCGAGCAAGTAGAACATGAATTGTATATACATAATCCGAGCAGGTAGAACATGTACTGTATATGCATAATCCGAGCAGGTAGAACATATACTGTATATAGATAATCCGAACAGGTAGAACATGTACTGTACATGCATAATCCGAGCAGGTAGAACATGTACTGCACATGCATAATCCCAGCAGGTAGAACATGTACTGTATATACATAATCCGAGCAGGTAGAACATGTACTGTATATACACAATCCGAGCAGGTAGAACATGTACTGTATATACGTAATCCGAGCAGGTAGAACATGTACTGAATATGCATAATCCGAGCAGGTAGAACATGTACTGTATATACATAATCCGAGCAGGTAGAACATGTACTCTATATACATAATCCGAGCAGGTATAACATGTACTGTATATAGATAGTCCGAACAGGTAGAACATGTACTGTACATGCATAATCCGAGCAGGTAGAACATGTACTGTATATACATAATCCGAGCAGGTAGAACATGTACTGTATATACATAATCCGAGCAGGTAGAACATGTACTGTATATACATAATCCGAGCAGGTAGAACATGTACTGTATATACATAATCCGAGCAGGTAGAACATGTACTGTATATACATAATCCGAGCAGGTAGAACATGTACTGTATATACATAATCCGAGCAGGTAGAACATGTACTGTATATACATAATCCGAGCAGGTAGAACATGTACTGTATATACATAATCCGAGCAGGTAGAACATGTACTGTATATACATAATCCGAGCAGGTAGAACATGTACTGTATATACATAATCCGAGCAGGTAGAACATGTACTGTATATACATAATCCGAGCAGGTAGAACATGTACTGTATATACATAATCCGAGCAGGTAGAACATGTACTGTATATGCACAATCCGAGCAGATAGAACATGTACTGTATATACATAATCCGAGCAGGTAGATTATGTACTGTATATGCATAATCCGAGCAGGTAGAACATGTACTGTATATGCATAATCCGAGCAGGTAGAACATATACTGTATATAGATAATCCGAACAGGTAGAACATGTACTGTACATGCATAATCCGAGCAGGTTGAACATGTACTGTATATACATAATCCGAGCAGGTAGAACATGTACTGTATATTCATAATCCGAGCAGGTAGAACATGTACTGAATATGCATAATCAGAGTTGGTAGAACATGTACTGTATATTCATAATCCGAGCAGGTAGAATATGTACTGAATATGCATAATCAGAGTTGGTAGAACATGTACTGTATATACATAATCCGAGCAGGTAGAATATGTACTGTATATGCACAATCCGAGCAGGTAGAACATGTACTGTATATGCACAATCCGAGCAGGTAGAACATGTACTGTGTATGCATAATCCGAGCAGGTAGAACATGTACTGTATATACATAATCCGAGCAGGTAGAACATGTACTGTATATGCATAATCCGAGCAGGTAGAACATGTACTGTATATGCACAATCTGAGCAGATAGAACATGTACTGTATATACATAATCCGAGCAGGTAGATTATGTACTGTATATGCATAATCCGAGCAGGTAGAACATGTACTGTGTATACATAATCCGAAAGTGTATAGTCGACCCAACGTATTTAATCCAATAAGTGTCTCCTGGTAAGGGTACATTGTGCAACACCTTGGCCTTTGATTTTACCTCACTAACTCTTTTATACTTTTTGTGGCCCTTATTCTATACTTCACTAACTCTCTTGTAATTTTTGTAGCCCTTATTTTATACCTAAATAACTCTTTTATACTTTTGTGTGGCCCTTATTTTATACCTCACTAACTTTATTTTACTTTTGTGTAGCCCTTATTTTATACCTCACTAACTTTATTATAATTTTTGTAGCCCTTATTTTATACCTCACTAACTTTATTATACTTTTTGTGGCCCTTATTTTATACTTCACTAACTCTCTTGTAATTTTTGTAGCCCTTATTTTATACCTAAATAACTCTTTTATACTTTTTTGTTGCCTTTATTGTATGCCTGACTAACTCTTTTATACTGTGTTATAGCCCTTATTTTATAACTTACTAACTCGTTTAAACTATTTCGTAGCCCTTATTTTATACCTCATTAACTCTCTCATACTTTTTTGTAGCCCTTATTTTATACCTCACAAACTCTCTTGTAATTTGTGAAATTTTATACCTCTCTAATTATTTTATGGGTTCCACTGTAAGATAAAATCTTGAATGAAGGAACTGGGTACAATACTTGCCCACCCAGATTTTCATTTAACTTTAAACATTGTACGTTGAATTGTAGACCAACATGCAATAGAATTTAAAATGAAAAAACCTGAAGAGCCTTGGTTTTTTCTATACTAGGGTTTTCAGCGAAAAATACAGAATTTTTAAAATCAAATGCTAAACTCAAACATTTATTAAAGTAAAAGAAGAGAAATTATTTATATGACATAATAAAACTTCAAATATTGAGCTTTCAGAGCAGAGAATTCCACAAGTTCTTTTGAGCAATTAATTGTTGCAGCTATATAACTAATGGTCTTCACAAAATTTTCGCATTTTCGCGTTTCGCATTTTCGCTTCATTTCTTTTCGCGAAAAAGTTTGCGAAATGCGACCAAAAATTTTCGCATTTTTTCGCGAAACGTTTCGTTCGCTGGAAACCCTAGTCCAGACCACACGCTACAATTGTCTAATCCCTGTATCTATGATGTAAAACTTCATATATTCTTAGTAATATCATCCATATCAAAGGTCTTCAACATCAGGTTGCAAAGAAAGTAGAATTTAATTAACTAAGTGCAGTAATCAGTTCTTTTTCCTTAATAGAGGGCTAACTCTAAAGACGTTTTTGGTATGAAAACTTAAATTTTTATCTGCAATAAAAAAAAGACATTTTTATTAATACATACATATATATTTTCTGATGTTTATGTAATATAATATTTTACACTATTCTACATCACAGAATTCACAGCCTTATCACACAAGTTTAATATTTCAAATTATTACTTTAATTTTTAATCAAAGTTAAAACCAGAAAGTGAGAGAGAAATAAAACTAGTTTTACACCTTAACAAAGGACGTAGGAGTAATTCTAAGGGACCCTAGCTCTTAAGTGACATGTACAATTAACAATATTACCCTTCAAACCTGTGTTGGATTAAAAATAAATGAGATATATTTGTTTTTCTAAGTTAAAATTTATTATTTTCAATTATGGTTTCTTTGTAAAAGTGACATGATGTTTTGTTTAAAAATAAAAACGGTTGAAATTGTAAGAATTTATCACTTCCAGAATATCTTTAAAATCTTTCTCACTGTTGATCAGATAAATGTTTATATCGGAGAATCGGACATGCCACTCTATAAAGAAGGGTTCCTTAAACTTTTATCTACCTACAACAGTCCCCTCTAGTTCTAAAATATCTATTTTAAAGTTTTTTACTAAAACAAATATTTGCCGGTTTATAAAATGAAAAGCAACTTTTGTTTACAGGATGAAGATTACTGATGTAACAGAATTACTTTCGGTTTCTGAAAAATTCATTAAAATTATATATAATATAATTCTGATCCTACATCAAATAATAACTTGTTTTTCACTTTTAACTTTTAATTGAAATTTCAATTAAAGCATCAAAGGAATCTCCACTAAGGAGACGGAATACCTTGTTTAACTCTGAAAAGTTGAATGGCCTCATGGATAGTTCAGGGGGTGTACTCTTTGAGACAAGGAATTAATTTGCAAGTCATACTGGGATAAGCAAAACTCTTTTTTTAAGGTTTTTTGGACGTTTCCACAAATAAACTTTTGAAGATTACATTTTTTTGAGCTTGATAGGGGGATGGCTTTATAAAATGAGCGATATTGGAAAAAAAACCCCCCCCCCCCCTCCCTAAACCCCACTCCTCCTCCTCTACATCCTGTTCAGAGTTAAATGGGTAACACATATAGTCAATTCAACAACATCTAAAAATTTTACAGTCTTCACATAGATTGGAAGGTTGACATTTTTTTTTTATTTACTTTAGCAAAAATTGGTTTTATTGGTCTTATTGTCAAGATTAAATCTTTACTAGTTTTTTTCCCAAGCATTTAAACATGCTTTTAACGTTGTAGTTGGGATAACAGTTACTGTTTAAGCGCTAATAATAATATTCATAATTTATAGAATATACAAAATTTGTACAACATAGAGCACGGTTTTATAAGTATCTCATTGTATTCATACTAAATATTGGTATCAAGATGAGTAGGTGCGACGGGTTGGAGAGAAGAGATGATCTGGAAGCAGAACCTGTGTCTGGTTGCAGCAGAGGGAATTCAGGCTCAATCTCTGATTCAGATTTTACCACTGTTAACTGCTGTGGGGATTCATCAACACCTAAATAATCAAATATTTAAACACTTTGGAATTGAGTATTCACATTAGTTCAAAAGTTGCATGAACCGGTCTAGTCTTTACCGTACCGGCCCGTCTAGTGTACCGAATTTTTAAAGTTGCATGAACCGGTACAAGGACTTCGGACTAGTCTTTACTGTACTTGCACGTCTAGTGTACCCAGTATGTGGTTGATCCAGCGCAATTATGCAACAGAATTAGGCGGTTATATATAGTACAAGGACTTTGGTCTAGTCTTTACTGTACCGGCCCATCTAGTGTACCAAGTTTGTGAAGTTGCATGAAATCGGTACAAGGACTTCGGACTAGTCTTTACTGTACTTGCCCGTCTAGTGTACCCAGTATGTGGTTGATCCAGCGCCTTTATGCAACAAAATTAGGCGGTTTAACTATAGTTTCTTTGCCACAACCTCAGATGATTTAATTTATTAACCTTTGCAACCCAATGCCATAGACCTTAGATGTTTCAAACTATGGATTCTTATGTAAAATCAAACAATTTATAAGTTTGAAATATCAAACTTATCGTTACTCATCAGCTTGCAAGGATGAAGGGATTATAAAATTTGATTTTGTGACAAAGACTCAATTCCTTATGGTAGGGCCATGTTTATTAAAGGATTGTTCCCCGGTAAATATAAAGATAAATATAAAGATATAAATAATACCCAAATATAAAGATGAATATAAAGATATATATAATAAATAATTAAGTTTATAGGATCACAATGAATAACATAAAGGTAACAAAAAGTAAAAAAGTTATGATTACTGAAATTGAAATTCTGTACGAAATGATTTTAAAAATCTACAAAATTTACAAAATACAATTCAAGGACAATTTTGAACAACAGCTGTTGTCTTCCTGTTAAAGATATCCCAGAGGACTAATTCTACTTGTATCTCTTTATTTATAATTGTGTTTTGAAGTTATGGCATCTTTTTTCCTTACAAAAGTTTCAGTAAAAAAACTTTTCATTCGGTTAAAATATAGATATTGTTAACATTTTTTTATTTTTTCTACCATTGACTTTTTAAAAATCATTATCAGTCTCTGTACGTAAAAAACTCGTTCTAATTCGAAGATAATTTTTCAAGTGTTATTTTATTGGCACTGCGTAGTCCGGTTCATTTTAATTACGATCTGACATTTTTTTAATCAGCTAGGGCAGGCTGTACTGTTGTACATACTTCGTAGTCCGGTTCATTTTAATTACGATCTGAGCCCAAAACTTAAGTCAGAGTTTTGTTATGAAAACCAGTTTTAGAACCCGGGTTTCACGAATGGGGTTAGGCAGTTTTGATGATATAGATTTTTGTTATGAAATTTTATTATATTTAGTTTCTTTATATTCTCCAATTTGTTCGAATCTTTAAATCAAAATCTACACAAAAGTCAAGACCCCAAAAAAGAAACTCGGGAGTTTCGTTCAACAATACTCTTTTAAATTTCGGACTCTGACATTTTTTAATCAGCTAGAGCAGGCTGTACAGTTGTACAATGTACATACTTTATGAGGCAAAACGGGACGGTACGCCAAATGAATAATCTTTTAATGAAATTGTTGTATTGGATTAGAGTTTTTATAAAACATGACAAAAAATATTCAGTATTTGGACAAATTGTTGTTTAATGTAAATAAAGTTATTTGGAGTGTGTTGAGTGTAAGTGTATATATATAAGTCTAAGTATAAACAATAAATGAGTTAGGGTTTATATATTAGATATATTGTGTTTCTAGCATAATCCAATACCAAGATGGATGGAAAGGAAATGGATTCATTAAGAATAAATCCTTATCTATTTTTTCTGTAACTAATTCACTTTGAGGCCTTTTTTTGAAGCAAATAAAGCAAAGATTCATGTCCAGTGCATTTCTTTGATCAGGCCCAGGGTTGTTAAACAAACCTACCTTTAACATAGAAATTGAAGAGATCAGATTTTGAGGAGATTCCAAACATGTTCTGTGCTCGAACTATTACATCATAAACAACACGATTCTCCAGGTTCTTAATCACATAGTAACCCTTGTAGTTCATCCCTGCTCCAAGAGTTGTTACCGGAATAGCAACCTCGTTCCAGCCCCGATCTCCTTTAGCTGTACCAGCCTAAAACAGAGCAAATCAAAAACCGAAAAATAACAAACTCTCACAACGAAACTAATAATCCTCCACACAGGAATTGAGCTTCGGGATAACTTTTTTTATCCATATATCGTAGCAACCTGACGTACATTATTTGATCAAACAGAATTCATAGTTTAAAATATCTTCAAATATATGGGGATTGTAAAATTGTAAAGGATCTCAGTAAACTTTAAAAGGATCAAAATTCTATCCAGATTATACAAACCTTATTTTTCCTGTAGTACAGGAAATAGTCCGTGACCGGCGCAAAACTATCCGTTGTCCAGCTGACGTTGAACTCTCTAGTCCTTGGCAGGATGTTGGGCTGGGTCATCGTGAACTTCGGAGTTCGAGGGGCTCCTGTAAAAAAAACATGGATGAATTTTTTTAAAGGAAATGATTATTTTCATTAAAATTAGATTTTTCAGTTGTCAATTTATAATATTCTAAAACTTTATTTATTTTAAGGTATGCAAAATTTGCATCCTAAGAAAAGATTGTTTGCATATATCTAGTTTATCAAAGGGTTAAAAAGCAAATGTGTAGAATAAACAATTTTGAAATTTGTTTAAAGCTCTCAGATTTTTGGGAACCTGAGAAAAGTCAACAAGTTTTGTAAAAAGTAGTTGAAGAGTAAACAGTTTTTACCGTTACCACATTTTTTCAGATTATTTCATCTAAAAAAAAAACATATCTTATGACACCCTGTACCTGTTAATGCAATCGCTGCACTGGATTTGCCAAGAGGGTTGTCTGCCTCACAGCTGAAGTTTGTAAAGAACTTCTTCTCCAGGCGTTCAATATTTAATATCAGTCTATACCAAATAGGTTTAGAAGCTTAAAAACCTGACAATTTTGCATAAAAGTAAAAAAAATATTCATTTTTATAATGTCTACGAACTTACATATTTCAAACAATAAATTCTGTTAGATCAAAAAACCCAAGTTTTAAATATCAAAGATGTTAACCATCAGGTTGCAAAGATATCGGAATCAGCTGATTTGAGTTTGTTATTATTAACATGTTTTTTACAATCGATTGAATTTACCAAATTCTTGTAAACCCTTTCCTATCTCCTTTACGTTCCAGTAACATCTGATCATCTGTTGATAACCGACGTTTAGGGGCCTGATACCATGCAATCTAAACATTTAAAAAAATGTTAAAAGAACTATCTTCGTGATTCCAAGCGACCCTCCATATAAAGGGTGGCATACACAATTCACAAAATACCATCTAAACCTTGATCTGATTAATCTATAGAATGGAGGATCATTTGTAATTACGTATACAGCCCCTTTAATTAATGTTCGATGTATTGTATTTAAACATTACTCTTGGTATATGGAGGAAACATTAATATTTGATGGGTAATGAGAATTTATTGAACAAACCGTCGCAAACTTCTAGCATAAAATAGAATATATAATGTAGCAGGAAAGTGATGTGTTGATCTTTCCTGCGATCATAAATAGTATTTTTTCCCTCTTTCCATCATTTCCAGTTTCTCCTCCCCACCCCTTTTTCCATCCCTCATCAAATCTAACGGATTTTTTCCTGTTTGTGTTTGAATTCCATAAATAACCCAAGCCACGCGGAGAAACCGAAGCCAAGCGCAAAGTTCCGTTATTCCAGAAACCCGGGGGCTGGTGGGCTAGCCGGCCAGCTCACGGGGTACTAGGGTTAAATGCTAGCCCAGGGTGGAGCGAAATCTGGGGAAAAAGAGTTAGTTGATCATCAGCTCCCTTAACTAGAGGTTCCCTTGAAGATTCCCCATCACTCTGAATTAACTTCAATTCATAATACTTGATTCGTATAGTATCATCCTTTTAGTTTTTGTATCGTTGTAAATAATAAACTGTAAGAAAAACCGAGTCGTTGAATATTAATAATACGAGTGATTGCCTTGACTAATTTTCCTTCATATGTAATAAAAAATATTACCCATTGGGAAAATTTAGAAGTGAAACGAATTTTTTCAGCGACATTTTTCGCAGGATATTTTTTACATCTTACACTTTATCATTAACCAATCTATCTACCCACCCACTTTATCATTAACCAATCTATCTACCCACCCATTTTATCATTAACCAATCTATCTACCCACCCACCTTATCATAAACAAATCTATCTACCCACCCACTTTATCATTAACCAATCTATCTACCCAACCACTTTATCATTAACCAATCTATCTACCCACCCACCTTATCATAAACAAATCTATCTACCCACCCACTTTATCATTAACCAATCTATCTACCCAACCACTTTATCATTAACCAATCTATCTACCCACCCACTTTATCATTAACCAATCTATCTACCCACCCATTTTATCATTAACCAATCTATCTACCCAACCACTTTATCATTAACCAATCTATCTACAAGTTTTCTAGTATTCAGGTCTCTGTGGAGATAACTTGTATCAACTATATTGGAATAAGTTTCCTCCAATAGTACTTTTTCTACACAGAACTTGGACCACTACTTCTACTACTGCTGGGTGCTCTTCAATAACTTTCCTAATTCAAACTTTTATATTAAAACTAATATTTCAGAAAAAATGAACTCAGTTTTTTTCTTTCCTGATAATAGCATTTGAGACAAAGACTCATGATAAAGGGCTAAAAATCAGAAAATCAGTGACACATGATCGTCAACTTTCACTAACTAACCAAGGTGGGTGAATGAGCTAACCAACTTTACTAACTAACCTGGGCTGGTGGAAGAGCTAACATACTCCACTAACCAACCAGGGTGGGTAGATGAGCTATAAATTAACTCCACTAACTAACCAAGGCAGGTAAATGAGCTAACCAACTCCACTAACTAACCAGGGCGCGTGGAAGAGCTAACCAACTCCACTAACTACCCTTGGCTTGTGGATGATCTAACCAACTCCACTTACTAACCTGGGCGGGTGGATGAGCTAGTACAGAGCAGACCAGCTCCACCTCCCAAACTCCTTGTTCTCTTAGTATCCAGTTTTCTTCTATGCTTACTTCGGGAGGATCTGAAAAAAAAAATATATTTTTTTGTTATTCTAATTTTTTTCTATCTTAATTAGATCCACACTTGCTCAAAGTCATTCTGTAATTTCGTTGGGCAACAACTTTTAAAAAACGATATATAATATTGTGTAATTTGGTTCAACTAATTTATTGAAAAAATATTGGTTATATTTTGGGGGTCCTAAGGTGTATTTAGAACAAATAGTGAGATATATAAAGATACCCACACAAATGATGAGACTTGAATAACGACTCGAACTAAAAGATGTTAATGTTATGAATTGCAAGTATAAGAAAATACTAATTCCATGAAGTTGTTATTAAAGTCTCATCTGAGGCCGTTCCTTCCATAAACAACATTGGTCGACAACAACGTCTCCTATATTGGTCGTCAAATGTACGGAGAAATATCTATCTATCAGATAAGAATTTAGCATGAGACATCTTGCGGCCAACATATCGTCCCCCAAAGTACGTGAACTACACGACCACTATCTATAGAGAGAACAGGCTCTGTAGTAGTTGTCTCTGTACATTTTACTTACATAGAACTTCCACTCTGGTCATTTGTTCTGTTTTCTGCCCAAACTGGTTTTGTGCAGTACAGATATAAATTCCAGCATCGTGCCGCGTCAAGGGACCTAGCAGCCCCTTACCATAACCATTAGGGGCACTGGGTATTATCTAAAATAAAATATTATTATTGTTTACAAATGGATATAATGGATGGATTTATAAAAAATCTATAAACCAAGTACACATAAATTTTAAAGTAACATGATCCGAAGTGGCACAAGGATGTATCAAACCGTCTGTATCATAATTGTATGCTGATTCAATTCTTCTTTATACGAATAAATATTACGTTAAATGTACTAAAACTTTGATAAAAGATTTCTTAAACAATCAGCCTTTCTGTGTCTATTATACAATGTAAAGCCTCTGAATAAAACATGACTTAATCCCTAAAAGGACTGAACACTTTCCTCAAAAGCTTACGTTCAAATTTCTCTAAAAGAAACCTGAGGCCGAATTTAAAGAATTTGAGCCGCGGTTTAAATTTAAGCCGCGGCTTAATTATGATTGGTTTCACTTAAAATTGTATCAATATTTAAGCCGGCGCTCAATTTAAACCGGGTTTTGGTGGAATTAAGTCGCGACTTAAATTCTTTAAATTCGGCCTCTGATGGTTTATAGCTTGATAAACTTTAAATATTTGTTGATGTTGCAGAGTTCTAAGTTTGACATCAGGTTGCAAAAATATAGTGATGAACAATAGTGATTGCCATGGGGCACTAGTTTTTATACATTATTATTATACAAACTGTTTCACTTGAGAATTGCTAATAATTACAGAATCCCTTGCTGTATAAGCCTTGCTTTTATTACCATTTGTGAAAATTTTAACCCTTAACAAATTTACAAATAATTTGATAACAAATATTTTTGACAGAGTCAATATTTTGCAAGTAAATTAATATCAATAATAGATATTTAAAAAAAAGAAATATTAAGTAAGTTTGTCCAACATTTTTTTGAACATATTCTCATGTTTTTTTGAATCGATCTTTCTCAAAGTTGTTCCATGCTCATTTAATATCCCTCAGGTAAAGTGCTTGCTGGTAGATCCTTTATAAGTCAAGCAATGCCAAGCTTTATGATAAACGGTCATGCAACCAGGTTCTAGGCACTAGGCATGTCTTGCATTATTTCCTTTATTTTTACACTTTAATTGAATAAGGTCAGACAAGCAGACTACTGATAAGCATCGTTGTTAGGTCATTTTGGAGGTCCGTTGTGAGGTCCGTTGTGAGCTTCGTTTTGAGGTCCGTTTTGAGGTACGTTGTGAGGTCCGTTTTGAGGTTCGTTTTGAGGTCCGTTTTGAGGTCCGTTTTGAGGTCCGTTGTGAGATCCGTTTTGAGGTTTATTGTGAGGTCCGTTTTGAGGTCCGTCTTGATGTCCGTTGTGAGGTCCGTTTTGAGGTCCGTTGTGAATTCCGTTTTGAAGTCCGTTTTGAGGTCCGTTTTGAGGTCTGTTTTGATATCCGTTTTGAGGTCCGTTTTGAAGTACGTTTTGAGGTCCGTTTTGAGGTCCGTTTAAGGTCCGTTTTGAGGTCCGTTTTGAGGTCCGTTTTGAGGTCCGTTGTGAGGTCTGTTTTGAGATCCGTTGTGAGGTCGTTTTAGGTTCGTTAAGAAGTCCGTTTTGAGGTCCGTTTTAAAACTTTCTCGGTATTATGTCTTTTAAAGGGCTTCACAATAATCTTATATTTGTTATCTTTCTCGTAGTTGTAATCTTGATAAATCTGTTGTTATTACATTTTTCAAAATGTTTACTCCGCCCAAAAATTAGCTTGATGTAATACAAGCAAACTAATATAAAATCAAATTTGCATAATGTGATAATCATCCGAATGTGTGAAGAAAGCCTTAAGCCAACGCCCATTCCTAGACCAGACTCTACTCCATGACGCAAATAAAACCATTATACAAAATAAGTAAGTTTACTATGCGGTTTCAAATTCTTATACGCCCTTTATAAATACTTATGTTCATAATATTAATCTATATTCAACATGGGAGGGGGTGGGGGGGGGAGTAATACGTATTTACTTTCTAGGTATTCAATATAAAAACCAATCAAATATTCTTCAATGTAGAATGATTAGAAGAAACCATTGTGGGATTATATGACAAATGATATAACTAGTCATATATTTACTGGCATAGTATATGTTCAAGTAGGCATGCTGTGATGATGGGTAAACACGTTCAAGTATGCATACTGTGATGATGGGTATACATGTTCAAGTAGGCATGCTGTGATGATGGGTATACATGTTCAAGTAGGCATGCTGTGATGATTGGTATACATGTTCAAGTATGCATGCTGTGATGATGGGTATATATGTTCAAGTAGGCATGCTGTGATGATTGTTATACATGTTCAAGTAGGCATGCTGTGATGATGGGTATACATGTTCAAGTATGCATGCTGTGATGATGGGTATATATGTTCAAGTAGGCATGCTGTGATGATTGTTATACATGTTCAAGTAGGCATGCTGTGATGATGGGTATACATGTTCAAGTATGCATGCTGTGATGATGGGTATACATGTTCAAGTATGCATACTGTGATGATGGGTATATATGTTCAAGTAGGCATGCTGTGATGATAGGTATACATGTTCAAGTAGGCATGCTGTGATGATGGGTATACATGTTCAAGTAGGCATGCTGTGATGATGGGTATACATGTTCAAGTATGCATGCTGTGATGATGGGTATACATGTTCAAGTATGCATTCAATGTTGTTGGTAATAAATGTTTAGGTATCCATGCTGTGTTGATGGTTATATATGCTCATTACTCAAATATTCATACTGTATTGATATGGGCATACTTGTTTAAGTGTAAGCATTATTTGTTGATGGGTATACATGTTCAATTATGCATGCTATGTTGATGGGTATACATGTTCAAGTATGCATGCTATGTTGATGGGTATACATGTTCAAGTATGCATGCTATGTTGAGGGGTATACATGTTCAAGTATGCATGCTATGTTGAGGGGTATACATGTTCAAGTATGCATGCTATGTTGATGGGTATACATGTTCAAGTATGCATGCTGTGATGATGGGTATACATGCTCAAGTTTTCATACTGTGTTGATGTGCGCGCATACTTGTTTAAGCGTATGCATATTCTCTTGATGGGTATGCATGTTCACGTTTGCATATTGTATTAAAGGAAATAAATGTTCAAGTTTGCATGCTGTGTTGTGGGAATGCATGTAAGGTATGAATGCTGTGTTGGGGAATTCATGTTAAAGTATGTATGTTGTTTTTGGTAATAAATGCTAAGGTATGCATGCATTGATTAGGGATATACATGTAATGCATGCTGTGTTGGGGAGAATATATGCTATTATATGCACTATGCATGCTGTTTTAACCAACCCTCTATATTGAATTATCTTACCCTTGATGTTGAGTGTTGTGTCCATGATATGGATGGAGGTGGATCTCCTTCAGCTGAACAGCTGAGGGTCAACATGTCCCCTGAGTTCCCCTTGATGGAGTTGTTCCAGCTCGTGATCTCAGGAGGAACTAAATATTAAAGAATTAAAATTATGTTTAAGTGCATAGCTAGTTGCATTATCTGTAAATGAAATGTATTTTGATTGAAAAAAAAGTAAAATATTTAAAAACATGCTTGTACATTGCACAACATACTTTAGAATGGTAAAACTGTATGTATGAACGTATTTATGTGCCCAATGTATGTTACCAAAGGCCGACCGAACAGTTCCTCTTATAGTTTATAAAGTAGTAATCTCCATTGCGTGTTTGTATGTCCGATCATAACTCACGAACCTCTTGACAGCATTATCTAACATTTTGATAAAAGGACACTGGATAGAACCACTGGAATTTTCTTAGCTTGGTTTCAACGTTCTACGTTGAGTGGGCTGACTATGTATATAGCTGACCAAACGGCTGGTCCGATTGAGCTGATTTTATTTTTTGAGGAAACCAAAGGGTACTCGAGGGTTACATAGGCTAATAAAATAGACTTTTTTAAAATAAAATATTATTTTTAAAATTCAATTATTTTTTCAAGTTAAATTTTATTTTTAAATTGGAATTTTTCTTTAAAATTCAATTTTTTTCTACCACGCTAGGCACTTCAGGTATAATAAAAATTCGAACGAAGTTTATTCTCAATTGTGTGATACAACACTATATATGTTTGTTACATTTTTCCCGTAAACAAGTAGATTGTAGGTTCTGTGTTCAAATAAATTCTTGGAAAGATATTGAAGTTTGTAGAAAAAGAAAATGCAGTGCTTGAAAGAGAATATATTATCTTTTTCCAAATTCACAGCACTGCAGATAGACTGGTAACAGATAAAATTAATTTTCATATAAAGGGATTGTTCCTCTATTTTAAAGTACACGCAAAAAACACATTTTTCGAAAAAAGGAAAAAAAATCAAGTTCAAAAATGTTTCTGAAAGGGCTGAAAGATAATTTCTGCTAAAATTGCGATCGAAAATTTTCCTGATGGTAAAATCAAATTTTTTCTTTTACGCCAGGGTTTTCTGAAATTTTATGAAACCAAGGGGAAAAAATGCTTAAATTGCTTTTGGTTTACATCTCTTTTTTAGATGAAATTAAGCTACTTATTCATTTCAAATACCTTGTGGTATCACATTAAACGGCCCTCATTACAGAAAGTAATGAAAAATCAGATGAACTTGGTTATTGTATTAATTATTCGAAAAATTGAATATAATAACAATATTTTTCTGAAAAATGGGGGGGGGGATGCTGGAACATTTAACAATCTCTATTAAGATCAATTTCAATAGATTTTTCCTCTAATCTCTTGATTTAGGAAATGAGATCCATTACAAATTGTTTCAATTATCTCTTCATTTAATATCGATTCGTTCTCTTCAGTTATTTTCAAATTTTTGTACTTTTAAAAAATATAATCTCGTAAAAATATAACATGATTTGATTTAGCAAATAATCCGAAAACTAAGTTTAAAAGAAACAAATACTTAATACTCTTTTAAACTTGTAAAAACAAACCTAACTTGCTAAATGTCAACACATTTTAATGTCAGGACAATTTCTCCGTATTTGGATTTAAAGGAATTGAGTTTTTGCCACAAACTCTAATTTTCTAACCCCTATATCTTTGTGACCTGATATCGTAGATTTTAGATATTTCAAACTATGAATTCTGTTTGATCAAATAGTCGTAGTTTGAAATATCAAAAGTTAACATCATCGGGTTGCAATGATATAGGGATTAGAAAATTTGAATTTGTGGCTAAAATTCAATTCATTTAACCAAATTTTTCGTCACGGAGTTTGTACCAGGGGTGGGTATAGGTGGCAGCATTACCCTGGAAAATGGATGGGGAAAATCTTACATTAGAGGTTCTTAAAGTAATTGAGTCTTTGCCACAAGCTCAAATTTTCTAATCCCTATATCTTAACAACCTGCAGGTTTAATATTTCAAAATTAGATTATTTGATCTATAAAGAATTCATATACTGAAATATCTAAGGTTAACGACATTGGGTTGCAAAGATTTAGGGATTTAAAAAACAGCGTTTGTCCCAAAGACTCAACTCCTTTGTAAAACTTGTAATAATTAAATATTTTAACAAGTCGTCGTAATATAACTGTTAAGAAAATATTATATTTACTTTTTTAAAATCTCTAAATTTAATTTTTAGTCTAGCTTCTCAAGGCGAGAATAAAAAAGCATTTATGTTCCTGAGCTCCTAGGTTATAGACTAATTCCTTTATAAGTTTTCACAGAAAAAATGATCCAGCTTTCTTTATTTAGTCAAAGAACTAGCGTTGAAAGTGAATTTTTGTGTCAGATCCCGTGAAATTGTCTTTTTTTTTTGCAAGAAATGAATTATGCATCTATTTCTTGCCTCTTCTCATTTATCAAAGTTTGCATTTACTGTCAAAATGAGTTAGAGATGAGAGAAAATATTTTAAGGAAACTGTTTCTCACAGGGTAGGCACTAGTCAGATGTAGGGTTTTAAGATAAATTCGATTGTACAACAAATCTAACCTTTAATGGTTATACCAGGTACCTTAGGTTAATCATTTACGAAGAGAACGAAATATTTGGTGTACAGACTAAAAAGATAATGGAGTACCTTAGTTTTGTCCTTGTATTACTATATTAATTCTCATATGATAATTCTGTACTCCCATTTTTCTAAGAATTGCTCTTCTAAACACCATTTTAAGTTCTAAATTGAAAAAATAAAACATACGGTCGAATTCTACATGTCTTTGGCAGACCGTTACAGTGTTAATCTTCAAATCTCGAAAAATGATTGGATTTCACGGGAAATAAGCATAACAAATATTATCTTGAGGATAAAACGGTGAAAAATTTTCAAAAAACATGCTTTTTCTAATACGTTTTGTCATTTTTTGATTAAAATATACAAGCTAGACAATACTGCTAGAGTGCAAAACACACCAGCCTTACTGCAGAATCCGACCCTATATTATCTACTTCAGTTTAGACCTTCCAATGTTTTTATAGTCAATTGACAAAAAACCAGGATTACGGAATTATTACATGAATATTTGTATAAAGGGCAAAACTAAGATACTCGATTATCTTTTTAGGCTTTACACCAAATAATTCGTTCTCTTCATGAATCTCTTATCTAAGGTACCTGGGAGAACTCTGTAAGGATAGATATTTTTTTTTCTGTCTAAAAAATGGAAGTCACGTTCATAGAGAGAAACCTCATTTGCAGAACTTATAAATTTTCTGTCAGACAAAAAAAAGGTACCCTCGGTACCCTCGGTACCGTTGTAAATCGGACTATATGAATGGGGGAACACCTGCAATGAAATGTATATACAGTCCCTTCGCATGAATCACGGACAGCCATAGAACATTTGAATTTCCAATCCTTGTCAACCTTTCCGGTCCCAGTTTGTACTGCACCGCACAGACATTGGGTTAATAAAGAAGACAATCAACAGGACTAGCTGGTGCAACAAGGTTGACGCGAGCAGACTTTCATATAGGTTGAATTTATTTTTACTAAAGGCGCAGAAGTTCTAATCCCATTCATGCTACCTTTTCCCCCAGCAGAGTAAAGAGAAAATCCTGTAATACTATATAAGGAAAAACTTATACAAAAGAACAGAAACTATAAAATAAAAACCGTCATTGAATTACTGCCAAAAACTGCAAAGGATAATGGATATATTACACTTAATAGCCCGCTTGTGACGTGTAACCAGAGTTAGAAAATAATGAATGATATATCAATTTTAAAAGATCAAACTCAAATCTGCAATTGTTATCGCTGGACTGATCTTTAAAAATTAGTTATACTATAAATTCATATTTTACTGTAATAACCAGAATACACTTGAATAGGAATACGACATTATAGCAATCCTTCAGTATATTTGATGTTGTTACAAAGTAAATACTTAAACATATTAAACCACTGATTTAGTGCAATGGGTCTGTTTACATTGCCCAATTGCTGTGTCTCATGTTCATTGGAATTTTTAAAACTATAACTTGATTCTAAAAGTCGACTTCCGATTTCAGGGTTTTTCGGATATCATTATATTATTCAGTACTTTTTTAAAGGTTGATTTTGATACTATACTTTTTATGTGGAAATATTTATTCGTATCTGATGTTTCTGTAAAGCAAAGTGTTAAATCATTCATATCCATTTGTTGGTGGGGGTGGGGGGATAAAAAAAAACAAGGCAACACCACCATAGTTGATCCTTACAAGTTTTGTCCTTTATTTTTTGCCAACATTTCCTTTAAGTGAGGTAAATAGAAATAAGGAAAAAATCTGTTGTTGTATATTTTCTCATGATGATTCTATATTGTTATAAATATTTCTCAGGAAACTTTTATTTTGCATGATTCTTATCTTTCTTATAATTATTAGATTTTCAAAGTTATAGATATAGGGATTAGAAAATCAGAGTTTGTGATAGAAAACCAATTCCTTTGTCAAATAAACAAAAAGATTTAAAACTTTACCTCTAAAACTTCAAATATATATATATATATATAATAATTCCTCTTGAATGCAAGCTAGAGAGCGAAACTTTTGTTTGCCATAGCACTTACTTTTGCGACTGAACGCGATATTTATAAATTTTCTGATATGTCAAAAAGGGGATCAGGACACATTTAGATCAAGGTAGATTCGCCTGAAAATACTGCGATTTAGATCTAGCTAGATTCGCGTACAAATAATTATATTAAGATTAAAAGTAATAGCTTGTTGATAGCTAAGCTGGTGTCCCGATGTGACATTTAGAGCCAAAGTAATAGCTTGTTTTATAGCTACGCCTGTGTCCCTGTGTGGTATTTAGGGCCAGGTGGGTTGTGTCCTGGTTGACTTGGATAGCGGACGGGTTGTGCCTGGACTAATACAGTTTGGGGCGAACTTTTAAGAGTACGGCATTTATTACATTTCCCTACAGTTCCCTATTCAAAATCTGAGACAATCGGTCAAAGGGTTCACAAGTTATGATCGGACAAACAGGGATTACTACTTTATATATAGAATCTGTCATTAAATATTTTGATCATGTTTTATGTAAATAAAAAAAAATCTTCAAAGAATTTCAAAACTAAATTTCATCAAAGATAAATGTTTACACTTGTAGGTTAGTAGGTAGGTTGGTTGGTTGGTAAATAGGTAGGTTGGTAGGTTGGTAGGTTGGTTTAATAAATATTCTGCGTTTACACTTTGTGTTTACAATTCCTACTGAGCCATGGATATCAGACCTTTCAAGTGACTAAACAAACTAATATAAAAGTATTATTAAAAAACAAAAACTAATATTCTGTTCCTGAAAAGAAGAATAATCCAATATGTCTAAAAGCTGTTGATATTGAAGCTAATTTAAAGACGCAAACAGCTTTTGAAAAGAACATGTAAACAAATTAAATTAGTAATCTTTCTAAAAATAGATTTTATTTATTTTTATAAAAATATAAAGATATGAACAGGAATTAGAAATCACTAATATATATATATAATTACATCTGCTTTTTAGGCTAAACTTCCCTATGGTTTCATTTAAAAATGCGCAAAACAATTCCACAATAATTTTAAAAATGAATATAAATATGAAAAACGAATGTTTTAACTAAATGCTAACTTTTTGGGTCCGTCCTAGCATATGATTTTTTGGACCACCTCCCCCCCCCCCCTACAAATACGGACAAAAATCGTATATTTTGAAATTACCAACTATTTTTATCAAAAAAATATTAAAAAAGTATACTTCCTAAATAAATATTTGGAATTCTTTACAACCATTTTTTTCTTGAATTCATAGTTCTCTTATTTTTCGACCTTTTAATACTACCATCTGGAAATCTGATAGAGAAAGGTTGAAATATTAAGGCTGGTAATTACATATTCAAATATATATGATAATATTAAAAAATTTAGACGACTGTTTATATTTTTCCTACCGATAACATTTAGTGTATGCTTGATAGATATAGGATCTCCGTAAACATCAATCTGACAGACATATTCGCCGCTGTCTTTGGGGTCAACCTGGAAAAATACAATATAAGAACCATAAAACTGGGGAATATATCCCGGTTTTGTGATAAAAATTAAAATAAAATTTTTTTATAATAATGGTAAGAGATTATACTTGAACAGCTGATCGTTCCAGTCATATTTTGAACTTTAGGCGTAATTTCATCTGACCCATGGGCAGCTGTAGTACATTTGAATTTCTGAGCCGGGTCAACCTTTCCGGTACCAGTTTGTACTATACCTAGCTCTATGGACAGGACTAGCCGGTGCAACAAGGTTGATGCGGTCAGACTTTTTGCTTCATAGAAGTTGAATTTACTTTTACTAAAGGGTCAGAGGTGCGTGGACCTTCCATTTATCAGATAAAGGTGTAAAGTATCCTTGTGAATTGAGCATATATATGCAAATAATCAATTGGAAGATCGTAAACAGTCCCTTTAAAGTTTTAAAGTTAAATTTACTCTGATCCCAACAATTCTAAATTTTGGAAATCATTTATCCCTGAAATATAACTTCTTAACGTATGATAAAATTTAGACTTTGCCACAAACTCACACTTTCTAATTCCTATATCTTTGCAACCTGAAGGTGGAAACCTGAAGTAATTCATAATCAAGATCATTTAATCTAACATAATTACTAATTTTAAATATCTTAGGTGTACAACATGGGGTTGCAAAGATATAGGGATTAGAAAATCAGAGTTTGTGATAGAAAACCAATTCCTTTGTCAAATAAACAAAAAGATTTAAAACTTTACCTCTAAAACTTCAAGACCATAATCTGCAGTTAGTCTCACTTGTCCATCCTTTCTCACCAGCATACGGTTAGCTAAAAGCAAAAATGCTTTTTAAACATCGCAATTGTCATATTAAACACATAAATATATTATATTCTTTGAAAGTCACCCAACCTCGTTTAAAAATTATTTTTTACTCCAATATTTTACTTGTTGAATCTGATTTGATTTTAGAAAAACTATTTTTTGGGAAAAAGTGACAAAAAAACCAAAAGCCTTCTTGTATTTATAAAGTTCCGGTTGGTTGAGGGGTGGAGATG
>NW_019397702.1:0-12874 GCF_000591075.1 Eurytemora carolleeae | reverse complement strand
TGGAGGGGGGAGGGATTATCAAATCCACAAAAGAAAGATGTTTTTTTTCTACAAAAAAAAACCCAAAAAATGTTGAGGATTTCTTTCACTTCTACTCTCAGTATGAAATCTTTAAAAAATCAAAATATCCAAATCAAAAATTAAACTTTAAAAAAAAGAAATATCATGGATTTACTTTTTAAAGTTTTTTCTTTTTCAGAAAAGTTGTCTGTTAATATATGAACAAAGATGTTTTAATATATGAACAAAGATGTTTTAATGTATGAACAAAGATGACAGAATTTGTTGTATTTCTTTTGATAAAACAGTGTTAGGACAAAAATATTTAATTTAAAGTAAGCCTAAAACTTAAAATGAAAATGTTTTCAAACTCCTCCCCTCCTTTCAAAGTTATGACTTGAAGTGTGTATAAAAGAACGAAGCGAAATCAAAAAAGAATGACACATGGCATACTTGGACTGATGTCCAATTATAGGAAGAATCATAAAGAATAACAGTGTGTTATTATTTCTACTATTTTTTCATTATTTATAATTATTTTTATTCTTTATCAATTTACAATAAAAATATTATATCGGTTGTGGAAGTACATTAATCTACTCATTTTATGTGAAACCAAAGTTACATGCTTATACAGGCACATTTTAAACTTTTTTAGCTTTAACTTTTTGCAGTAATGGGTAAAACTTTTATCAATTTAAACGTGATAGCTTGCCCCATAGATCTCACCAGAAGGCACTGCAAACCAAGATTTAAGCTAGAAACAAGCAAGTTGCAATTATAAATTGTAAATGCCTAGGGCTACAAAATAGTATGAGTAAGTTTATAATGTAAAACCAAAGGCCAGGGCGTTGCGACACTTTAAAGTCAGGACTGTCTCTAAAATTTGATGACTATATTTCAGAGGTGTCAATATCTCAGTAAAGGGTATCAGTCCTTTGACTGTCCAGGTTTGCCTCGAATTTAACCCCCCTCTGTAGTTTTTTTTTACATAACTCGAAAAGTATTGGTACCTCTGAGGATGTTGAAATCGACTTTTCCCAAATACCCATATCCCTCCCTTTAGGTCTAAAACCGGGCTTTTATCCTAACTGCCTAAATCCTCAGGCACAGTGCCCGAATGACTACTGTACCAAACTAAGTCATTGTTTTGACATAAGTTTTGCAAAGAAATGTTTGCAAATTTTTTGCATACAATCCGTCGAAAAGGGATTTTAAAAATGTATATTTTATCATTTTTTTGACATTTTTTGCAAACATTTTTACTATTTAATTGGAATTGGCAAAAAAATCTTTTTTTTTAAGATTCTAAAAGTAGCGTATCAGAGCTTTTCAATGATGTATCATTTGTCACAATTGGACATCAAACATGGGTTTTAGAGGGGGGGGGGGAGTCAAATTGACCACCCTTTTTGGATATCCTGGTCAAGCTTCCTTTTTGGGATTTATACATTTTCGAAGGTTTTTAGTTCAAGAAATCAAAAAAAATATAGTCTGTAAAGAAACCACATGGAATAATATTTCTTAGAATAATAATAATAATATTCACAAAACTGCCTGACACCATATTTGAAACCGGGATTCGGATACTCCGCAGTCTTTTGTTTCGAGCTCTGGGAAGTACTTAATGTGATTGTATCCATGATTGTAGTACATTTCTTCCTGGTTCATTTTTCTTGGTTGGTTTGGGGGGGACTGATGTTTATTATATTTATAAACGCTACATGGCATTTAATATAAATTATGGAGTTATTAACAAGTTTAATATTTTCCAAAGAAATCAAATCCAAATTAATTTGTTATCCTGCCGCATAATTTAAACATAATGAACCTTAGTTCAGGACACAATTATAATTATTTTCAGTTTATTAGTTCTACAAAATTAAAGATTAGCTAGGACTTCTGATTGTGTAAACCTCTCATAATTCAAACTTTAAAATTAGATCTATCTCATTTATAGTAATAGAAGATGTCAAGGATATTGCAGGTCACGAATATCAGAGGCCGAATTTAAAGAATTTGAGCTGAGGCTTAAATATGGTTGGTTCCACTCAATTTTGTATTAAATTTTTCAAGGCTTTAAGCTGGCGCTCAATTGAAACCGGTTTTTTTATGGATTTGAGACGCGGCTTAAATTCATTAAATTCGGACACAGGTCGATCAAGAAAATTAAATGATTGTACAAAAGTTACCAGTTCATCTGGCGATTTTATGTGTTTTTACGAAAATACAAATTTAAATATATGCACATCTACATAAGATAAAAGTCAATAACTAAAAGAATATGGTTAAAAATATCTAACAATATTTTTAAAAAGAATAGAGGATCAATACAGATACAAATCATTATATCGGTTTATCGGAGTATTGAGAATCCACAAAGCTGGTGAATTACTCAAACACATAAAGGACAAAGCCAAATGTCTTTTAATGATGTTGGGTATTTTACCAGTACGTGACATTTTTCCAAAGGCATTTTTCCTAATGGCATTTTCAAAAAAACATTTTCCCTACGTCGACTTCCCAAGTGACAATTTCCCAAGTGGCAACTTCGCAAATTTGAAATTTCCCGAACGGCAACTTCCCAAAGGTTTGGTCATGCCTTCTAAGACTAGGGGGCCGAGCGCTGCAGCAAGGACAAACTTGGGAAGTTGCCACTTGGGAAAATGATTTTGGGAAAGTCCCATAAAGACTTTTTAACAGGGTTGGGGGAAATTTTAAAATGGGTTTAAAGGAATTTAGTCTTGGGAAGAATCTCTGATTTTCTAATCTGTATATCTTAGCAATCAAATGTCGTAGACCTTAGATATTTCACAATATGAATTCTGCTATGAACAAATAATCTATTTTTAAAAATCAAAGGATAACACCATCAGGTTGCATAGATACAGGGATTACAAATCTGACTCAATTTCTGTAATACTAGCAGAAAAGGCAGACTTAGTTTCAAGGATTTTAAGTATATATTTAAGGGATTGGGATTTTCTTGCATTTATTGTCGAAATTTACCCTTTCTAGATGAGCTACCTGACTTAAGGCCATATTTACTGTTTATCCTGAAATCGTGAAAGAACAATCACGTGGCAATAACTTTCCAACCTCACGTTTTTATAATAACCTGAATTTTTTAAACTGATTTTTCTGTAAAATGTATTTTTCTTCAATAATTGGAGTCTTATAAAATTTCAACTACAATTGTTCAAACCGGATAAAATTCAAAAAAAGATTAAATTGTAAATTGCGCTTAATTATGCTCTAAGAAGTTCTAGACTTTACTATAACAAGTCTAAAAGTCTATAATTATCTACACTTCTTATCGTTCTTTTTTTTTAATAATTTTAAACTTCTTGAGTGTTAAACACATGTTTGTGCTCAAGTTTCAATTTACAATCTATATGCCAATATTATGTCATAGATTTAAAATTCAAAATTTAAAAAAAGTTTCACAGAACATTGTCCATGAATAGACTAGCACTTGCATGGAATGGTTTACATGAGAAACTGAAGGATTCCACGAGGATGGACCTGAGAGCGGAGACCGAACCTCCGAAACTCTGAAGAAACCTCGCCTCGGACCTCTCTCCTTAGCTCAGGTTGGAATTGCGGGAAAATCAGGTTTTTTTGCGGATTTTCTTCCTGGGTAATGTTGCACATTAATGCCAATACAATACCTTAATGATAGGGAAGGGGGAGGTATTTCTATTGAATTATTTACTATCCTTCTTGTCTTGTGAGAGAACATTACAGAAAAAAAGAATAGAATGTTGCATAGAGCATTCTTCCGTACAAAATCCTAACTAAAAACTGATACAATATCAAAATTCAAAAATCAAAACAATCAAACAATAAATAAAAATACTTGTTTGGAAAAATATGCCAACCTATTCATTTGTTTCTAGAACAAGATTAAATCCAAGTATAATATCTCTTTTGATACAAATACAAAAAAAACTAGTTCTTAGAAATGTAGCTCTAAGCAAGGATTAAACTATTTCATCAAAAATGTCAAATCCTGTTTGCACCTGCAAAATATAACACAGTAGTAAATTAGAAGCAACTTTTGTAAGATATAAAAAATAAAAAGATACTTATTCAGTAATTAACGATTTAAAAAAACTGGGATCAAAAAGGAAGGTCAATTTTTTTATTTTTTTCAAAATATTTTTTAAGGGTATCAAAAGATGCACCGGCCCTTTGAACCGCTGAATACTGCCCATTTGTCTGTTTTTGATGTTTCAAAAATTGTGTCATTTAGGGCTAAAAAACTATTTTTTTATACTCTGGTAAATATCTTGCCAGTTTGTAATTTGCCCAATTTTCAAAGGAATTTTACGAATTGAACGTTTCTGTACTCAGTGTTTCAAGACTAAAATAATTTTTTCGGCTGACATTTGTGAATTGATTTACACAGAAAAGTTGAAATCTCAATAAATCTTGAAATGAAAAAAAAATTTCGCGAATATTTTTCAAAATGTATCGAAAAAACGTTAGAACTTGCACAAGGTGGATTTTAAACATTTTTATCAAAATAGTGCCATATAGTTTCACCCTTACTCTAGATCTATTAAAGATATTCCCCGGTGCAGCAGCAGAAAACATTTCAATGGGAACAAAGGATTAGATTGAGTAGGAAAATTAATCTTTGATATCTTGACTTTAACAGTTAGTAAGGGTCAAGGAGTAATAAATCTTTGATATCTCAGTTGCTTACTTCCTGCGCCAGGAAGAGGATCTCTCATGGCGGCTCCGGGCTTTACAGTTCGGAAAAGCTCTTTGAAAAGTTGCTCATGATGTATCCTACAGGGGAGTAGCCAGTAAACCATAGGAGATAAATAAACTAAGAACTGTGGCTTAGCTGAAAGAAGGATTATAACCAATGATGGGTATACAAGCCAAGCACAGCGATACTGGTTTTTTACTCGGCCAGCTGTGTTGACTGGTCGATTGTGAAAGATTCCACCTAATTGGGCTTTAACCCTATAAAGACTGGGGGGGCCTGAATCTATGTATAGCCGGGGGGGGGGGCATTTGGCGCACCACTTAGAAAAAGGCCTTAGAGAATAGGTATAGGGTTGAAATGCATGTTCATAGCCAAGTTTGTATGGCCAGCTAAAAGAAAAAAAATATAGACCAATAACTTTAATAGGTTAGGTGCTACATGCATTTTTTAAGGGCTTTTCAAAAACATAGTTCTTAGATCTGTAGCTTTAGCCATCAAAAAGTTATGGGCTATTTTAGATTTTTTTTCATAAACAGGAATTTTTTTCCGCCCTGTAGCCTACCCTATGAATTAAGAAAAAAAAATGTTACAAAAAATTACTTTTCATTAAAAGTCACAAAATTTCACGGTGTCAAAAATGAGAGTGTTAGGACAAAAAAACTACAGGGTGGGGGGGGCGCCAAATTCACCCCCCCCCCAGCTTGTTTCTATTTGGAGAGGCCTCAAAGCATAGAAACAAGAAACAAGAAGCAAGAAGAAAAAAGAAAATTAAACAAGCAAAATTGTAAAGGAAATCTCTTGATATTAGAGACGGGAGCTTGGANTTCGTTTCTCCCTCTGAAAGTTTCAGGAATTGTGTGTTTTGATTAGTCAGATGTAACTGAAGAGTAATCAATTCAATACAGAGTTCAGAAAAAAGAAATCCTCTCAGCTAGTTCTAACTTGTAGTGTGGTATACTGCAAGGATAAACCAAAAACAATTTTTCTTAGAATTAGCCGAAATAGATAAGATAAGAGGTACAAACAAGAAGAAACATGAAGAACCAGAAATATAGAAATGTTACAATATTTTCATGTGATATCATATAAATATTTAAAGAATATTGTAAATAATTTTAAATTTTGAAAACAAAAATGTAAAAAAAATCTTTGATATCTTGACTTTAACAGTTAGTAAAGGTCAAGTAGAATTAACCCCTTATATCTTGACTTTAATAAGGGTTGAGGAGAATTAATCTTTGATATCTTGACAATAACAGTTAGTAAGGGTCAAGGAGAATTAATCTTTGATATCTTGACAATAACAGTTAGTAAAGGTCAAGTAGAATTAACCCCTTATATCTTGACTTTAATAGTTAGTAAGGGTTGAGGATTTTGTTTGATACATGTCCAATGCAATGAGCAAGTTTATTTGATTTAAAATGAGTCTCTTAAAACGTATTTCCCGTATTTTTAGAGAAACCTTACATATTTCTCCTGCACCAAAGTAATTAGGATTTTTTTTTGAAGAATAAGATATAAAGAAGTAAATGAGATTATTCAGCAGTCTGTAACAATTGTTAATTGAATATAAATAACTATTTAAGAATTATTTCGAAATTAGGCAATTAAATAATAATTAAATAATACATTAAAACAGTATTTAACCGATAAACCTGGAACAAAAAGCTGTGTAAATTCATAATTAGAGTAATTTTATTAATCTTTAAAAGTAAATCAAATCCGAATCAAACCGGCCACGTTTAGAGATTCAGAAAAGGAATCCTTAAGACTTAAACTAAAACTAAAAACCATAACAGTAGCTTTTTATTAAGCATAATTGATTTTCAACAGCACAAGTAACTTAATTGTATCCGGAAGTTTACATAATTAAATTAATTAAGTTTGTACACAAAAGTCTGTAGCTGATTCTCATGCATAATGAAACATTTTTAATTTTCTGAATGCAATTGTATGTATCGAGTGTAACTCCTTTAATCATCAAAAACGAGTGCAAAGAAAAATGATCAATAATTAGTAATTTGTTAATATAGATTAGTAACAGTCTCTGTAGTAAAATATAAATCCGTTAAGTCAGAATTTCAAAAATAGATTATTTTTATTTAAATACTAAATATCAAACATTTTCAAGTGAATCTATATATTCGTAATTTAAAAGAAAATACACTTTAAAAAAAGATGGGGAAACAACAAATGTGCTATTAAAGAAAAACTTTTTTATTTTCATTTGATAAAAGTTACTGTTACGCAAAGAAACCCCATAGGGCTAAATCTAAAGTGGAAAGTAGTTGAACTTTGAAGATCAACTTTAACCAAAAAGGGGTTCAACTAGTTTTCTAAACGCTTAGCTCAACTACAGTCGTTATAAATATCAAAAAAATCAAATAATTCTCTCCCCCCTGCTTTAGATTACTACAAAGCACTGTACTATTCTATCTATTGAATCTAGATATACCTGATATAATTCTCTCCCCCCTGCTCCAGACTACTACAAAGTCTTGAAGGTTTTTTATCCTGCAGTCTAGTACAGCATTTCCTCCCTTCACGATACTGAAGGTTCGGCTCCGGGATTCAAAGCTCGGAACATTCCCCGGGATTGCGCGTTTAACACGTGGCGAGCACACTATGAAAGTAGATCAAGTTAGTTAGTTCTAAGGTCGATTTAATGAAGGGAGTATAGAAAATAAATTGAAGTATATTGATAACCAGAAAACTCTGGAATATAGGAAGTCAACATGTGGACTAAAGTCATGGCTTTTAATATTAGTCCGATGAACATGAGACACAGTAATTTTGAAAAGTAAACAGACCCATTTTTATAAATAATTGACTTTTTAACTTCCTAGAAATAATAGCTATTTACACATGAAATGCACTTCCGTATTGCTTTAATGTCGTCTTCCTATTCTACTTTGTTCTAATTATCACTATAGGTACGAAAAGTTTAACTATTGACCATGACTAGAATGAACAATTCGAAAAAAATATTAATTTTGTTTTATCAATCCGTTTTTCGATAAAAAAATAATGATATCAAAAGTTTTAACAACAATCTGTTTTAATCAAAGAATTTAATTTATTCCTCTTAGATATCCCGTGGTGCTAACGTAACTTAGCCCTCAAATTTTAAGGTTATCAATGTGAATATCGAGATAAAAGCTATTTCAAACAAAAGTTATGACTTTAGTTTGAAGAACACACACCAACCTGATAGAAGTGAAGAAAAGAACAAAATCACCAACATGACTTTATTCTGTCCTTTAGTACTCTACTGAATTAGGCTCTAACATCATTTTTTTACTGAGTAACCTCTGAAATAAAAAATAAAAAATAATTAATTCTTTTTAAAAAAATAGAATATTTACAAAGATGTGTTTTGAAAAGTGTGTCATTGAAGAAACTAGTGCAAATTCAAGAATAAAAAATATTAATTTAAGAAATGTAGAAATACAAGATAACACAGGTATTGTTAAATATTTATCCGAAAAAAAAATTATGATCAAACTGAAATATTCAGGAATTGATTTGAAACAAAAAATTTTAATTGAAAACTGTATGAGAACTTGAAGGACTTGAAGTAATTAGGGAGAATTTGTCTATTTTAAATATTCAATGTCTCCACCATGTTTTTAGTTCGTATCAAAAATATTTTCTATATTACTATTTAGTCACTAATTATACTGATTCGAAGAAATTGTAATGATTAGGTGTGAGTAGTAATTACAGTATAATTAGTCACCTAATTATAAGGAATGGACACTGCTCGGTTTCTTGCCCCCCGTACAACATGGGGTTGCAAAGATATAGGGATTAGAAAATCAGAGTTTGTGATAGAAAACCAATTCCTTTGTCAAATAAACAAAAAGATTTAAAACTTTACCTCTAAAACTTCAAGACCATAATCTGCAGTTAGTCTCACTTGTCCATCCTTTCTCACCAGCATACGGTTAGCTAAAAGCAAAAATGCTTTTTAAACATCGCAATTGTCATATTAAACACATAAATATANGTTTGCTACAGGCAAAAGCAGTCATTCAGGCAGTGTGCCTGAGGACTCAGGCAGTTAGTATTAAAGCCCGGTTTTAGGCCTAAAAGGAGGGCTTTGGGTATGTAAGAAAAGTCAGAAAATTTCAACAGCCTCAGACCAATACTTTTTGAGTTATGTAAAAAAAACTACAGGGGGGGGTCAAATTAACCCCCCCCCCCAGCAGGAATAGGGTTAAAGCCAAGGGAAAGGCAACCTTCGCCCCACCTCCAAGAAAAGGGAAATTTATGAAGGTAAGAAACATACTCATAGCCTAATTTTTATACGTCTATCCTGGTTTCTAAGCTTCTATAAAACAAAGTCATATGACAATATCTTATTACGGCAGACCTGTTGGCAGATCATAGATAAAAAAATGATAATCTTTTTGTTTGAAAAAGTCATGATGTTTGAATTATAAAAATAGTATGAAATGCATAGATATATATGATTTACATAGATGCGTAACTAATATCAACTATGAGTTTAAAAATAATTAATAAGTAAAATTGGCATTTGTCCTAAAAAATCATAAAACATAACTATTCTAACAGTTGTCGTCTTCTTATTCCACATTTTATGAGTCCTCATATATATATTACATCATCTATGTAAACTACTTCCCAAACTTTTAGTCATGCTAAATGATTTTTTTTTGCATGCGTTCTCTATATACAGATTGCATGCCTGCCCAGTAAATCTGGAACAGTATAATAATCCTACTGTTTTGAAACAAAACATATCAACTTTACAAACAATTAAATTTCAGTGGAAAAGGTACAATTTTCGTTCGTCATGTTGTAGATCACTATGTTTAAACTAAAAATGCGTGTAGACTTTTGCTTATAGCAGAGAACGATAACAACAGATACTAGAAAAGTTGCGCGAAGCGTCCTTTACGTGTCCTTTACTTTGCTTGTCTTCTGTTTGTTTGTACCAAAAACGTCAAAACGGCTAAACCGATCGGTCCCACATTTTTTGTGGGACCTCACGTGACCCCAGTAAAGGTTTTCAAAACTTTGCTTCTAACAAAATTCGATTTTTTGAAAGTTTTGAAAATCATCAATTTTTTTGTTATAAAATCCGCAAAAGTTTCGTTTGTTTTTGTTTTACAATGTACACAAAGAGAGCATGTTCACAATTGAAATAGAAGTTGGACGCGAAGCGCCGTTAAAATCTAGTATATATATACTTTGCTTGTCTGGTTGTTTGTCTGTTTGTGTCCAATAAATGTCACAACGGATGAACCAATCGGGCCCAAATTTTATGTGGGATCTCACATGACCCCGGGGAAGGTTTATAAATGATCAAATTTTCAAAAATTAGCCTCAAACAAAATTTGATTTTCATTAAATTTGAAGTTTGAAAATCCGCGAAATTGTTTATATAAAATTCGGTTGCTTTTTATATCATCACTAGAAATTCAAGGCGCTTCGCGCCCTTCTTTCTAGCCTTAGAGGGCGCTTCGCGCCCATCTTCTAAATTAGTTGTGAACATGTTCTCTTTGTGTACATCGTAAAACAAAACAAAAATAATTCGCGGATTTTCACAAAAAATTTCGCGGATTTTCAAAATTTTTAAAAATTTAATGACGATCGAATTTTAATGGAGACAAATATTTGAAATTTTGATTTTTCATAAACCTTCCCTGGGGTCCCTAGATGTCCCACAAAAAATTTGGGCCCGATCGGTTCAGCCGTTTTGACGTTTATTGGATACAAACAAACAGACAGACAGACAGACAGACAGACAGACAAGCCAAATTTATATATAGATATTAAAATAAAGTTTCATAGTTTTCCCTCGGCAGGTACAATTATGGCAAGTAGAATCCCTTTTTACCAGATTTGTTTTTTTATGGTGGATTGACAATGAATTCTTTGTTTAATTAGAAGTAAGTTGAGGTGATTTGAATCCGATTTTAATGATCAACGAGCATTCTCTTTTTAAACACTTTTCACTAACTTTGTATCTTCTATTAGTTTAAGGTTAGCACTAAAGGCAAATATATTTGTTCTTTGACAGGTTCACGCTGAATTCAAAATATTTAATCTACTGTGGGTCAAACAAAAAAATTAATAAACAACGTAAGAAATTTTCTTTACACACAACAAAATTTTATAATTACAAGTATTTCATATCAATTAAAGAACTATAATTATCTGTTTCCTTTATCAAAACTGAAAAACAGAAAACTGTTGCATGTCGATCTTATATTTGAGATACATCATATTTTTGAAGTTTAATTCAATATTTCGTTTTGCAGAAATACACAAGATAAATTGAATCTAAGTTAGATTTTATTTCGTAATCTGTAGTAAAATGCCCTACTCCATTAGGGGATCTCAAATCTGTATCTATCCAGGTACAGTTCAGTTTCACTTAGCTTATCAATGTTTAAACCCGGATACAATCTCGTCTGCTATCAATGTCAACAGGGACACAAGCTCTTAAGCTTTCAATGCCAAACTAATGGGCACGATCCTCAACTTGTATGTTTCAACAAGGAACAGCTATTGATATCAATCGGAACCAGGTTACTATTAATGACCAATGGGCATGATCCTTAATTTTTATCAAAACAGGGAAAAATTAATCTCTATCAGTAAACCCCCCCCTATTTACGCCACTGTTGATAATTGTGGATGATTTTTTGTCGCAGATTAAAAATCGTTAAAATAATGAAATTACTTTTAATAACGGATAAAAAATCCATTTTTGAGAAAGTAACGGATTTTTAATCACTGATTTTTTGGTCATTGAATTCAATACTTTTTATACCTTATTAAGAGACAATTTATTGTTAATTTATTGTTAATTTATGGACTTTTTCTGTTTTATATTTTCAGATTTTTAATACGAAAGTATAAAGGACAAAAAGTCTGTATAACTAAAGGATTATTTGTCTCTGACAATTAACATTTTGGTCTTAAGGATACAGTGTAGATTTAGGCTGCTATGGAGACTAGGCAGGCTTTTAAGTGTCTCAACTACTTGGCCTTCGAGTTTACCTCACTTTATACTCACTTATGTATTTTTGTAGCCTTAGATATTTACATTCTAAAACTAAAAAAACACTGGTCATTAGCTTTAGTTTTTCAGATGTAATTGTTAGAATTAATATTTGGATTAATGTGTTAAAGAATTATTCTTTTTTCTTCAGAATTTTTTTGTTCCGTCAGAGAAATTCCAAACCATTAAACTGAAATAAAAATAAGAAACGTATAGGGGAGGGTGAGTGATGAGTGCTCAGCTCTCCTAGCTGGACCAGTTAAATTTATGGGTTCAATGGGGTGTTCACTGTTCAGCCCCTACAGGGTGCTGAGCCTCTCTCTCTTCTCTCTCGTTTTTCTCTCTTTTCTCTCTCTTCTTTCTCTTCTCTCTCTCTCTTTCATCTCGTTTCTCTCTCTCTTCTCTCTTGTTTCTCTCTCGTTTCTCTCTCTCCTCTCTCTTTTCTCTCTCTCTCCTCTCTCTCCTTCTCTTTCTGTTTTCTCTCTGTTTTCTCTTTTTTTTCTCTTTATTTTCTCTCTCTTTTCTTCTTCGTTTCTCCCTCTTTTCTCTCTCATTTTTCTTTCTTTTCTCTCTTTTTCTCTCTCTCTTCTCTCTCTTTTTTCTCACTCGATCTTCATCTCACTTTTTCTCTATTTCTTGCTTTTTCTATCTTTTTCCTCGTCGTCTTTTTCTCTATCTTTCACCACATCCTCCGAGCACCAATTTGTTTGAAGAAATTCAACCTTGTTTTTGAGATAAACAGTGCAGTACGATCAGTTGATAAGATTTTCCCCAGATTTGTTTACAATTCCAGCTTGTAGACCTAATTGAAATGTAATGCGTATAAACTGTCTGGTTCAGAAATTGATATTCTGATATTTTTCCACAAATAACAAACTTTTTTTTATATTTACAAAAAATATTTCGACATTTTATGAGAGCATTATTCTGTATCCAATTTTTTCTCAAACAGTTTTGTATGTATTCACTATCCATGTTCTAGCAAATTCCTGAATGAATTTAATTGTTCATAATTACTGAGGGGTGAGATACGTCCCCTTCTTTTCTAATTATAAAACTTCCGCTTTCCCCCCACTGAACGACATATAATTACTCCATGGTGAAATTTCTCCCCTTCT
>NW_019397701.1:85313-88437 GCF_000591075.1 Eurytemora carolleeae | reverse complement strand
CCCCCCGCAACCCTACCCCCCAACCGGGGAGGAGTGGTTTGACCATTGTTTATCCATAAAAACTGATATATGCACATATCTCTACGGAGAAACCATTTTTCTAAAATATTTTCTTTTATTTCTTTTATTTCTTTTTAGTATGATTTGCTTTAAAGCCGATTAAAAAATAAGTCTCCAGAGTTGTAAACTTTAAGAATGGAATATCCTTAATCCTATTCTGTTAATTAATCTGAGATGGAAACTTTAGAATGGTAGATATCGGGATTAATGCTTGATCTCCTTTTTTTCTAAATCTCCGGATTAAATAATGGTTGTTCTATTGTTTTTAATCTCCAGAGCTGAAAACTTTAGAATGGGATATCCTTAATCCCGATCTGTTAATTAATCTGGAGATTAATAACAAGAGGAGACCAGGTATTATTTAATTAGGAAATTAAGAAAAAGAGGATATCAAGATTACATTTTGCAATTGTCATTCGTAACATTGATATAATCTTTTTATTTCCTACTTCTTTATTAATTTTTACTGCATTTTTTTGCAATAAGACAAAAAACTAATTCAGTATCTTTTCAGCCTGATTCAGGCTCTACTATTTAGAAGATGGACAAATTTATAAGAAATTACTTGTATGACTTTGTGATCTCGGAGCTCGACTTTAGTTTTATTTTAAGCAAAACTAGGAGAAAGCAAAATCTATTTTGTTACGTACAAGAAATTCAAAACAGTTTTGTTCTAATCATGTTGCTCTGTAATTTAGGATTTTACAAAGCAAGGTTATAATGCAAGGCAAGTTAATTGCAGTTGCGTATACTCTGCGTACATATTGAAACCAGTTCTCTCTGGGTGGAATTTGTAAACAAGAATAGATGCATCAGTATCCGAGGAGGTTAAAAGCATTAAATTTTGATAATTTTGATAATTCACATAATAGTTTCCTATGACCAGAATATTTAATTGATTTTTTATGTAAAATATGGATTCCATGTCAGGCTTCGACATCCGTCTTGTGTTTACATTACCGCCCGGAAACAGTACACTGCAGTACAAAAGATGCGCGCACACAAAGGGATTAGAAAGTAATCAGATCTTTTATGTTTTTCAAATTGTTAAAAAAGATTTAAAACTCTGAGAACAATGTTAAGATTTAAAATTCTAGTTGCATGATAGATTTAATGATTTCTAATTCTATCTATCTATCTATCTATCTATCTATNCATATTATCATTTATTGTTCATATTATCATTTATTGTTCATATTATCATTTATTGTTCATATTATCATTTATTGTTCATATTCTAGATTCATCATAAATGGAGTAAAAAAACATTTTTGTAAAAAATTATTTTGAACCAACCATTTTATAACCGTTGTGGATTAGCGCTATTTCATCATTTGTCTTCTGTTTATTTTTGCATTATTATCCGGTATACTGGTATATTATGTACAATGTTGAAGTGAGATAATAATTATTAATGAAACCTAACCATCATCTATAAGTACTATATCCCTATATACATATATACTGTGTATAATATTATAACTATTATAACTGGTAAACCGTGTCTGGTTCTTGGCTTTATTTTTGGGAGGGTTATCAAATAATTGTAGAAAAACGTTTCATGTTGGAGATCCTCTTGGATTGATCCGTCTCTTGATATTTTGAAGAATGAGTTAGCGCTCTTATTCTAAGCAATAATACAAAGTAAAAACGAAGTGAAATTTGCATAAAATCAATCTAAATATTTCATTCCGAGGCAAGAACAGTGTACCAATAACACAAATAGTGTACCAATAACAAGAATAGTGTACCAATAACAAGAATAATGTACACTGACCATACTGACAATATTGACAATACTGACCATACTGACATATTGACAATACTGGCCATACTGACCATATTGACAATATTAAAAATTGCGTGGCCGAAATTTAAGATTTAAAACTGATCCTTGTTTAAGACAGGGTTACCCACAAAGTTTTAGACTTTAATGTCAATATTTTGTAAATTGATTAAAGGAATTGATTCTTTACCACAAATTCAAATTTTCGAATCGCGCGAATCTTAGGAACTTAATAGTGTAAACATTTGATATTTCATATTAAGTTTATTTGATGAAACATAATTAATAGTTTGAAATATCTAAAGGTCTACGACTTTGGGTTGCAAAAATATAGTGATTCCTTTGTTAATAATTAGATGTTTATAACT
Source organism: Eurytemora carolleeae (assembly GCF_000591075.1). Lineage (NCBI taxonomy): Eukaryota > Metazoa > Arthropoda > Copepoda > Calanoida > Temoridae > Eurytemora > Eurytemora carolleeae. The sequence goes on along the minus strand of NW_019397701.1, from coordinate 86,223 downwards.
TCGAAACGCTTTTCGTAATTTTCAATAATACGAACAAATTAAAATGTCCGTCGTTTTTCTTGTGTTTAAAACACAAGGGAGTTCTTGCCAAGTTTTGTATTTAATATTTATATTTTATATACTTTCATTATTCAGGAAAATATGATGACTGGCTGGTGAAGAAATGCTGATCTGAATTTCTTCTCAAAAATGCCACTTCTTTCTTTTCTTCTTCTCCTTCTTATAAAAGATTAATTCTAAACCTTATACACCAGTAAACCTTGACAACCACCGTTAATTCATTAAAAGAGCTCCAACCCAACCTTTAAACCTTAGCAAATAGGAAGATTTCGGTTAAAAAGAGTTAAACTGTTTTAATTTCCTTCATCCATTTTCCCCTAGACATATAAAGATATCTTATTCATCCTTGGACAGCCAAAAGTTGAAAGGTTACCGTTGTGAATTGAACATGTCATTGTTCTAATTTTAAAATCGCAATTTTGGCTTAAAAATACGCCCGCAGTGAATTATGATTATGATTCATAATTTTCCTATGTAGAAAAACTTGAAAAATATATTTTTTTTTCATTTCAGAAAAATGGTTCGACTCTACCTTTGGCTCGTCACAGTTATTCCATGCTTTGTACTGAGGTAGGGGTAACTTGTAAACATTGTAAACCAATTTGAAATATGTACGCAAAAATATTTTTAAAAGCCGCAATTGGGCCTGAAAAAGATTGGTAACCAATCTTAGTGGAATTTGAAAAAAAAAATTTAATTGGGGGCATTTTTTTAAAAATTGGGGGCATTTTTTTTCAAAATTGGGGGCATTTTTTTATAAATTGGGGGCAAAAAATTATTTTGGGATCGAGAAAATCAGCTTTTTTGGGAATTATATTGACCCCTGCTAAGTGGGTGTTAGGTACTTTCC
>NW_019397701.1:69466-85278 GCF_000591075.1 Eurytemora carolleeae | reverse complement strand
AGTGTACCAATAACAAGAATAGTGTACCAATAACAAGAATAGTGTACCAATAACAAGAATAATGTACCAATAACAAGAATAGTGTACCAATAACAAGAACAGTGTACCAATAACACACATAGTGTACCAATAACAAGAATAGTGTACCAATAACAAGAATAGTGTACCAATAACACGAACAGTGTACCAATAACACGATTATTGTACCAATAACAAGAATAGTGTACCAATAACAAGAATAGTGTACCAATAACAAGAATAGTGTACCAATAACACGAATAGTGTACCAATAACAAGAATATTGTACCAATAACACGAATAGTGTACCAATAACACGGATATTGTACCGATAACAAGAATAGTGTACCAATAACTATAGTGTACCAATAACAGGAATTGTGTACCAATAACAAGAATAGGGTACCAATAACACGAATAGTGTACCAATGTTTTTATTATTTCTAATTATTAGTTAATTTTGGTACGCTTATCCTAATATCCAGACTCCAATATTGGTATACTCGTTTCATTCTATAAATACTGCACTCTCTGTTACGCGAGCTACGCTGCGTTCATAAAGTCTATGTGATACCCCTGCGAATCTCTGAGTTCTCCCTGAGGATCTGTACAGAACGTATTGTAAAGAACTAGTTTTAGAAGCTGTTTACAGTCCGACTACGCATGCGCAAGTTTTCTGCGTGGAAGCGAGCAGTTTCTACTTCAGTATATAGTTGTATTTCATGTAAAGTTCGTCGATTATTAAAACCGTGTGAAATTCTAGGACCACTGCGGTAATTATGATTATATTTATATGGATCTTGATTATTTATGTTCGGTTATGGTTGATATTGTATAATGTAATGTATGGGTTCCTTGCCACAGTTTTTTAATGCCTGAGTGGATTTATTGCTGTATTTGTATGATTTATCACTCAATGCTTTTTCTGTTGGCTTATAAAAGATTATTTAGATTGAAGGCTTAGAGAAATAAACGTTCGGAACCTTATTATCATCCTTTGTTATGGAGAGCGTTGAGAGAAGGAAGCCTTACAATCCTATCCAGAGAAATACCACTCGGTACTTATAGATTTCATTAGGTCTTTAGGGAATTCGCTAAGTAGCGAAACACTCTCAGCTCAACTATCCCTCCTGACCAGTCACTACCTTTAAACCTATTATTAGTCTTTATACATGGATGGTGCATTAAGTGCATTCTACAGTGAGAACCAGAAACTCTTCTTATCATTGGATATCAGGGAGTAAGAAATAGAAGTAAGATATAACCGACGCGGTTCGCCCCACCATATGAATATACATTTTGCAGACGGGTACTCCATCTGTATAAGAAATATTTGTCTGATGTACAATTACCGCGTATACAATAACCTATTTTAAATATTTTTAATACAAATGGAGTACTCGTCTGCAAAGCACGCATAATCGTATGGTAGGGCGAACCGCGTCAGTTATATCTCCCTTCTATTCCTTACTTCCTGGGTTCGCCCTACCATATGATTATACAATACATGCTTTGCAGACGGGTACTTCATTTGAATAAGAAATATTTGTCTGATGTACAATTACTGCGTATACAATAACCTTTTCTGAATATATCTTATTCAAATGGAGTACCCGTCTGCAAAGCATGCAAAATCATATGGTAGGGCGACCCGCGCCAGTTGTATCTCCCTTCTATTTCTTACTCCCTATGGGATATCGCTCACTATTTTGTATTTTGCTGCTGAACTTTATTTTTAAAAATATTTTTTTTTGACACTGGAGGTTCATGTCACTTACAATTGTTCTACAGAGCATTCTGAATAGTTAGGAAAACGTCAAAATTTGTACATTTGTTAAAAATTTGTCGACATTAGCAAGTTCTTTTACATTAAAAAGTAATAAAAGTATGTTGTAAAATGTTTACCTCCCACGATGTAATTATAGCTTTATACAAGCCAATTAACTCTAATTGTATTAAGGGCTGAGCAACGTTATGTTAACGAACAGAGGGTTATTGAAAGTTAACCCAAGACTCCGTTAACAAACGGCGAAAGCGTTATTTTTGAAATCGTTACGATCGAAAACAACCGTTCATGAAAGAAAGAAGATTGGAAAAAATAAACGAACGGCCACCGCCGACTTTTTGTTTAGGGTTCGGTTTTTCAGCTCCGGCAAAATTTGTACATTTATCAATTAATGAAATAACTGTTTAAGGCTCGCACTGTCATCGAATTCTAAAATTCAAACCGTTTATTCATATCATTGGGATCGTTAAACAATGGTAACTTTAAAAATAGGGTTTCCAATCGGAATTCCGTTGCGCGGATCTGTTCTCAAATTGCGCGGAATTGCGAGGAAATTATAGGGAAATTAAAATCCACTTGCGTTTGAAACCCTACTTTATAACTGAACGGAACAAACGGATAGCTAAAAAGTTTACCTGTTCCGTTATTCTAACTAACCGTAAACAACCGGTTTAAAAAAAGTCTGAATGTGCCGAGCCCTAATTCTGTTGACACTAAATCCTGAATCAATTCTCACTTCATCGACCATTAATCCATTAATTAAGTTAAACAAACTAATCGTTAATTTATTCATCATTTCAGCAATTCTGAGGATGGAGGGACGCCAGGAAATGAATTGATTAATTGATTAATTATAGTAGAGTAATTCTTCTAGATATTTAAATGTATGCGTAATGAAACAATTTTTATGAGTGCTTTTTCAAATTTTAAACGTAATTAAGTTTCAATACAGTCTCTTTAAAGATGTTTTTAAGAGTGCTAAAAGATCAATGATTATAACTTATATACAGCTTTTCTTTTTATAAAGATAAATTTTTGACATCCAAATATATTTTCATAAGCAATTTCTTAAAATTTTTGAACAAATTATAAAATGAAGAAATAAAATGTTTGTAAAAAATTTATAGATGCACTTTTTTAAAATTTCCAATTAGAACTATAATGAATGAAATTCATGTCTTAAATATGATGAGTTTTTTAAACTTATGAAATCAATTATTTAATTAATTATATCAATGTTCAGTTCTCTCAGACCATGGTGAACTACCAGAAGACGACGGTAAATAAAACCATTAGAGGAGTAAAGGGACTGTAGTATTTTCAAACGACTGTCCATGCAAAGTTGCCAATGCCCGATTTACAACGGTACCCTTGAAAGCGTTGTATGATCAAATATGAATCAGATATCAATATTTTTGTTTCTTTAAACTGTTTAATTTTATTTGCAGTTTCTCTGCGAAAGTGACTTGCACATTCCTAGCTTATATAAGAAGCAATGGAGAAACTCGCAGAAGTAAAGACTTTTCAAGTCAGAAAAAATATGGAATCTTCCACATTTTTTATTAGAATAAGGTTTTAAGGGTACCGTTGTAATTTGGGTATTGTCATCTTTGCATGGAGGTCTACTTGAAATTACGCTTATGCAGTTCCTGTCGTGAGCATCCATATAAAAATGGAAACTCCGGATTCACATTTGTACCTTTTACATCTTCATCTCATTAATAATGTGAAAGATATCATCATTGATCTGCTAGAAAAGTGTTCAATTTTGAAAATTTCCTCCACATTGTATGCATACTATAAAATATATTAACTATACACTAATGCGTCGAAAAAGATGACTATTGTTTTTAATATCTGAATGATTTGATTGAAATTAAATTGATTATTTTACGATCCGAGTTGAATGTTGCAACGTTCCGAATTTGTATGGATGCTACGTTCTTCGGTATGAGCCGTTTTTAACAATTTTCTCCTTATAGACGCATCAGATAAAAGTAAGATTAGTAGCGATCAAAAGCGCTTATTTTTCGCCGTAAGCCTACACCCCTTTAATTTTTCGTAAACACTCCCTTTAAAGAAACAGCTGTGAATTGGAAAATTCCCTCTTTAAATGTATAGTCTCCTAAAATTACGTCTACAAAACCATGATGATCGAGAAAATGTTACATATGGCGTTTTACTCTATATAAATTAGAAAAAACTCTTTGATTGCTGAAGATTAATGTAAGGGATAAAAAACAACCATCATTGTTCTTTATAAATTAAATATTAAATAACTTTCATTCTTGTAATAACTTTAGCTATTAAATATTATTTATTCAGCCATTTTCTCTTTGTTCAAATTTGAAAAAAAAAATTATCAAGGTAAAATTTAGTGAATTTTTCTGTTTTCATTCGATGATTTCCAGAATCATTTTACACACAACACCCAAGCCATAAATAGATACATATGCAAAACAAATTTTGTTTTTATTTCAGATAAAAATACATATTTTTTATTTTTTCTAGGCGAGATAAATGACCTTCCTTTGAAGTTTGAAGATATCGTGGACAGGAAATTTGAAACTTTATTTTATTTTTTAAATTCTAAAACAATTAATCTTAACAAAAGAATCATCTTGTCCAATGTTAAAAGACCAGTTTCAATATCTGTGCTCTTTCAGGAAAACTTATGATAAAATGCGGCCACCTAAACCTGGAGGTAAGTGGACAAAAAAGGTTTTTAAAAAATTTACATTTTTCTTTCTCTTTAATTTCTTGATTTTTTTTACAACGAATATTTGAACAAATCCCAAGCTTTCCAGAAATAAAAAATTTCCAAAACCGCTATTTTTTCTAGTGGAATTGTCCGAAATGGAAAAGCGGAAATTTTTTTTTTTTTGTAACGCAAACCGGGAATTTATTTCGGTAACCAAATTTTTCTAAACGAAGTTTGTTTGGACAACGAAAGTTCTTTAAAAAATTATATATTACTTCTAATTTTTTTTACAACAAATATTTAAACAAATTCCAAGTTTTCACTTCGGATACAGAGTTAACGGGACCTTGGATCGAACTGTAGTTTTAATTAAAAGATTTTTTTTCAAACTCAAAATTTAATTTTTAAACAGAAATTTTTGAAATTTTGGGTTTCCGGGAAAAGGATTTTCGAGTCTTTGCCACAAGCTCTGAATTTCTAATCCTTATATGATTGCAAATATCAAAAGTTTAGACAATCAGGTAGCAATGATATAGGGATAAGAAAATTTGAGTTTGTTGCAAAGACTCAATACCTTTTCCCTTCACTAGCGTAAACCAGATATTTCTTTCGGAAACAAACATTTTTCAAAGAAAAACAGTCCTCATTAAAAAATACATTTAACTTTGTAAAGAAACATTCTTTGTTTTTTTTGGTATGGAAAATAGTATATTATCTAAAACGTTTTCATAACTTAACTATAATATGTTTAGTTTTATAGAACAAAAGGTAAAATTAACAATGGACCGGGGACAAGAAATAAATGTGTAAAAGCTGTTTACGGTTCTATGGTTCAATACAACTGTAACAATCTAGACAAATAAATGTAGAAAAGGAATGTCCTCATATGACCCAAAGGTTGCAAGCTAGAACGCAAAAGTCGAAAAGAATTTGATTAATTACTTTTTAAAACTTAAGTTGAAAACAATTACTTTAAAGTTCTAAAATGTCAAAAATTAGGTTTCTAAAAAGTGAAAGTGCAGACATTCAAAGGCCAATGCGCTGCTACACTCAAAAGTAAATCCAGTCTTAAAAATGTATGCAACCTTTTATAGCAGCCTGGATCTGTGTGTCCTGGTTTCTTCATCAGCCTGCCTTCATTTTCGAACCTTTCTCCCCTATTAAGTTTTCACTCTTTGTATTCCTTTCGAATACTTTTCCATGGACCAGATCCGGTTTTAATGGAAAAATCGTCTTTTTTTTTATTTTAACCTAAGAGTTAAGATTGGGAGATGGAATACTCATTAATGGTATTTTTTCGCCTATTTTTAAGTAATTAATTCATTTAATTATGTTGTTTTTGTTTTGTTTGGCTCCTGAGAGAATATGATGAATATGAATTATAAAAGTTAAGAAAGAAAGTGTTGGTTTTAGCATCTTTTTACGTTGTTTTAAAATTATAAAATCCAATAGAAAAAGAACTAGTTTTTAAAACTTTTTACAACTATTTATTTGCGTAATGTTCATATTGGAAAATAAATAAACCATTCAACTTTTTTGTCTTCTTCGTCAAATTCTGTTTTCTTGCGGGCACTGTAGTAGTTTCAATATAGAGAGTCAGTTTAAATTCTATAATGAGTCTAAGTCTAGACTCATTTGAAATCACGACTATACAGTCCCTTTAATACAACATTAACATCACAATATTTGGATTAAAATAGAAAAATTGAATTCAATTATTTAATTTTTCTTTCAAAAAATATTTTATTTTAGGAAAAGCTACGAAAGTCGGATTCCATATAACCGTCATGAGCATAGGAAATTCATTAAGCTTTATATAACAATACAGGAAAATGTTGGAATTAATTTAGTAAAATCCACAAAAATATTTTTTTTACATTTTTGATTTAAGCTTAATGATTTTAGACAGCATTGATGAAAGTTCAATGGTAAATATCTAGAAAAATTCTTTGTTGGTTGGTTTTAGTGGAGAATGAGTCTCAATATTGAGTATATATTCTAATCAAATCTCTCGAATCCGCTAATTCCAAACATAAAAATCCGCCAAATACAATTCTAAAAAGGTTTAATAAAACTAGAAATTCAAGGCGCTTCGCGCCCTTCTTTCTAGGCTTTTAGGGCGCTTCGCGCCCATCTTCTATTTAAATTAGGAACATGTTCGAATTGTTTACATTTCAAAACAAAGATGAAACAAGTTTTGCGGATTTTTAAAAAAAAATTCGCGGATTTTCAAAAATTTAAATTTTTTTACAAAATTAAAAACCTCTTAAACACAAATTTTTAAAATTTCAATCATTCATAAACCTTCCCTGGGGTCCCTAGATGTCCCACAAAAAATTTGGGCCCGATCGGTTCAGCCGTTTTGACGTTTATTGGATACAAACAAACAAACAAACACCCAAACAGACAGACAGACAGACAAGCCAAATTTATAAATAGATTAAGTTGCAATCTAATTATCTAAATCCAAAATGTTGTGACTCGCAGGCTCAGCTCTAACTACGATTCTAGCCAACCACAGAGATTTAACTTCCTTAAAATGAGTTTGCCCCTGATCTTAAATATTTCTTATTTTCAGACATATACAGCTGATCTTTAATATGAAGATATATATTTTCAGACATGTACAGCTGATCTTTAATATAAAGATATATATTTTCAGACATGTACGGCTGATCTTTAATATAAAGATATATATTTTCAGACATATACAGCTGATCTTTAATATAAAGATATATATATTTTCAGACATATGCAGCTGATCTTAAATATATAAATATGTATTTTCAGACGTATACAGCTGATCTTATATATATAAATGTATATTTTCAGACATATACGTAGCTCATCTTAAATATATAAATATATATTTTCAGACGTATGCAGCTGATATATTTTTTGGACAAGAATGGAAAGATCATAGATTACAGATCCCTGATAATATCACAAGGTGAGACCTTTAAAGGGACTGTGAATGGAAATTCAAGTGACTTTCCATTTAAATAATTGGTGTGTCTCCGCTTAACAAGGATACCCTATAAAAGCATCAGGTCTGATTTTGAGAAAGCTTAGGATTTTTTTTCAATTGTGGTTTTTCAGAGACATTGAGAATTTTCAGAATTTATCACTTTCCAAGCTAGATAAACGACGATATTTTCCACATTATTGATGAGATAAAGGGATACAGGGTGCTCTTGTGAATCAGGCATCTCTCTTCTTAAATAAAAGGTTACTTGAAGTAACATCGATGTTAGTCTCTTTACTGGCAAGAAATAAAAAAAAATAGAAAAAAATATAATGATTAATTTGAGTTTGTTCAGTGGGAATTTGAATTATTCACACTTAGAACTTTTATTTAAAGACTATGCTGGAGGAGCTGGAGTGCCGATTTTTATATAATTATTCTTAATGATAGTTACTCTCGCCGTTTACCCGCACTTGGTTTTAAATCATGATTTACCTGAAGTGCCCGGATTTGTACCATGGAATTTTAAAACTTTCCAATACTTTTTAGCCTATATCACCCCGTGGGGTACCCTTGAGTTCCCATAAACAATTTCAACCAATTTGGCCAGCTATAGCCAACGTACACATAAATACATTTTAAATATATATATATTATATATATATGCGCGAAGAGCTTGGTTCTGAGAACCCATCGTTGTCCAGGGTGGTCAAAATCAATCCTGCCGTTTACCCGCACTTGGTCGTAAATTACGATTTTAGGTATTTTTCCCTTTTGAATATATATATTTGATTCATGAGTTATGATCGGACATACAAACATACAGACAAAAAGGGATTACTACTTTAAATATAGAAAAGAAAAGTGTAAGAATTGTCTTTTTGTAAGATAGCTAGATCTGAAAGATTAAATTATTTAATCCTGGTTCAGCAAACTGTCAATTTAAATTGATTTTAACCAATTTGATTATACTTTGAAACTTTAAAAAGGTTTTAGTCCCGAGAGAAAAGGTTAAATAATAATGGAGTAATAATGTTCATAATTTTCATCTAGAGTTTTCGGTGTTGATGACTCCCTAGCAGCATGATTAGATTTGATTTAATTTCATAATATTTGTTTCTAATAGACTGTCCATGTCTAACTAAATTGAATTGCACGTCAAATCTTTTATGTTTTCAATCATACAACTCCTCTAATTGAAGAGGTATTGAGAAGAACAAATCTTTTTTAAATTGTTAATATGTAACCCGGATATAGGAATAGAGTCTTTGCCACAAAATCAAATGATCCAATGCCTAATGCTTTGCAACCTGATTGTGCGAACCTCTGATATTTCAAACAGATATGATATTTTGAAATATCTGAGGTCTACTGCACGTTACACTATACCATTGGGCTGCTCAGATTTAGGGATAACAAAACTTAAAGAACTCAATTCCATCTGCGATTTTGGGTTGCAAAGATATAGGGATTAAAAATTAGAGTATGTGAATAAAACATACATATATACGTATATGAATAAGTATTAAGTAAACAATTGTCTAATATATGTTCTCTTATTATTGTTTAGGGAGTATCAGCTACTGCCAATAGAATGGCTGAAGGTAACATATTTTCTTGTTTAAAGGGATTGTTTAATTATTTGAAAAGATGTAAGGTACTTTCCCAAGCGATCACTTCCTATGGGTATTTTCCCAAGAAGAAAATTCCCAAATATGCAATTTCACTGGTGGCAATTTCCCAAGTCTGTCCTTGTCGCAGCGCTCGTTCCCCTATCCTGTTTTGCAGCCTGTGTCGCCAAAGAAGGCCTGATCTAACATTTGTTAAGTTGCCGCATGGGAAATTGCACATTCTGGAAGTTGTTTAGTGGGAAATTTTCATTTTGGAAGTCACCCTTAGGAAAATACCTAACCTTTTTAAAAATGCACATCGTATACACTAACCTTTGAATTTATAATCACATTTAGCATATTATAACGCTTATATATGTCCCTGAGCCACGATCGGTAAAGATAGACTTTATTGTATTTCAAATCTTAAATAATTAGTATGAGTGAGTATTTTAAAAATGGTAAACCTGAACCATCCTTTCAAGTCTCACGCGTAAAGGGACTGTAAGCTTAATTTCAAGTAACTTTCATGCAGAGAAATCAATACCCGCTTTACATCGGTACCATTAATAGCTTTGTTTGATCAAGTATGAATCATATCTTAATGTTTAACATTATTCAAAATGTTTATTTTCATATGTTGGTTCTCTGCTAAAATGATTTGTGCAGTTTTAAGAACTTATCAGAATTAAACACTTTTTTGAGTGAGAAAAAGAAGAACATTCTCTGTATTTTTGATTAGAATTTCCAGGGTACCGGTGTAAATCTGGTGCTGTTAACTTTGCAGGGAGAGGGTCAATTGAAATTACACTTACAGACCCTTTAACTCAATAAGTCAAAGGATATTTTGTTTCAAATTTTGAAAAATGCTACAAAACTAATCAAAGTGATTTGAATTTAAACTTAAAGTTCTTAATAGTGCCTTTTACTTGTTCAATTTAAACACTTTTATGGAAATATATAAATAAAAGGATATGAGAAATGTTTGTACTCTGGTTTTGAAGATAACGTAAGAAATCAACGTTTATTTATTCTTAGTTTTTTTCCGTTTCCAGTTTACAAAATTATAATTTATAATCTTGAAAAAATTTTTGCACCTATTTTTAAGGTAATATGAATTTTTTAGAAAATATGGATATTTCAGGAAATATGGATATTTTAGGAATTATGGATATTTTAGAAAATATGGATATTTTAGGAAATATGGATTTGAAGGAACTATGGATATTTTAGGAAATATGGAAATTTTAGGAATTATGGATATTTTAGGAAATATGGATATTTTAGGAAATATAGATATTTCAGGAAATATGGATTTTTTTAAGAAAATATGGACATTTTATGAACAATGGATTTTTTAGGAAATATGGAGACCGGATTCTTACTTTAAAAACGCAAAGAGGGTTACATTTCAGGTAGCAATAAAAAATATATAAATAGTATATAAAAAATATATATAAATAATATATAAAAAAATATATATAAAATTTTCATTTTGAAAGGTTTATTTATTTTGAAAATACACAAAATACTCACTTTATATAAATTTGCCACAAACTTAAATTTTCTAATCGTTGCAACCTGATAATGTAAATCTAATCGTTGCAACCTGATAATGTAAATATCGTTGCAACCTGATAATGTAAATCTAAAACTGAGATTATTTGACTTTACAGAGTTCGTACAAAGTTTGAAATATCTTCTTTTTTTAAGACAAAATATTTTTTATTTTCGTAAACATATTTAGTTTTACAACATTTTACATATAAATTATAAACGAAAAAGGCATTTCAGTTTACAATCTAATTTTGAAATATCAACGATATTGGGTTGCAAAGAAAGTTTGTGGCAAAAACTCAACTCCTTTACAGCACCAACCAACCATCTTTGAGCTAAAATAAATTCATGGAAATTTTTAAGCAACCATGTTTTTATCAGAAACTATTCAGTTCATTCTGAAACTCATTTCATAATCCACAGTGATCCAGGGGTTGCAATTTCTCTCAGGCAAAAATCAATCACAATTTTACCCATTACATCTAAAAAGCTAAAGTTAAAAGTTTAGGGCTACAAAAAGTATAAGTGAGTTATAGCATGGTAAAGTAAAAAAAGCCCGACCATTTCTGAAAATGGAAGCACATTTTTATAGCAGTCTGGATAATTCAGCTTTTACGAATATATTTCAAAATAAGTTTTCAAAAAAAGTAAACAAACTCTGTTTATATTTATACCTCTTGTTTAGTCGGTTTTATCTCCTTTTTATTGTTTTATGCAAAACAGTTCTTTTATTAGCTGGGGACATAGATTAATAACAATACAGATAGAAAGTTGTTGTCTTTATAAGATTTAAAGTTTTTCGTTCACAATAACATACGTGCATGCGTGTTGAATTACAAGACAGAGATAGAGCCTGCCCTTAACTCCTTTGCGCTTCTGCCTCTGGGTTATTGTGAACGAAAAACCCCTATATATTGAAAAGACGACGTCTAGTGTTCTAACTGTATTTTTATAAATCTATAGCACAGTAGCACCAGCTGTTTCAATTTCAATTTTATTTTATTTCAAACATAAACTTTTTAATTATTAAATATTATGAAGAATTTTATACACACAAGTTGGTTCCTTGAAGGGACTGTAGACGTATTTTAAAGCGATCCTTCATCTTATAATTGGCATGTCCGATTCACAGCGGTGCCCTTTAAACCTCCGTCTGAGAAACATTAATGGAGATTTTCTAGCTAAAAAAGGTTAAAAATTCTAATTATTTCATTTATTGTCTCCATGCGGCATAAATCCGCATACATTTCATCCTTGATCAGACAAATGTTCAAAGGGTATCATTGTGAATCAGAACTCCCATTTATATATTTACATTCCCTTTCAGCATAAATGTTAAAAGAGTACTATATACAGTGAAAACCAGAAAACTCTGGAATAAGAAGATGACTTTCAAACCAAAGTTATGACTAGTTTTATATAGTCCAATGAACATGAAACATAGAAATTGTGCAGTGTGAACAGACCCATTATACCAAATAAGTAAAACGATTAACTTTGTAACAACATCAATTGTAGATTTAGTTATTGCGTAAATGTCGTTTTCCTATTCCACAGTTTTTGTTTCTCATTGTAAATATATTCTCTTTTTTATACGAATTGATTAAATGAGAATTGTACAAGCAGATCTAAAGAAATTCTGTTAATTAATCCTATATTGGATCTAGGAAAACAACAATGTTGGAATACCTATACATGGATCCGGGGGTTATTATATTATTGTATATTTATTATAAAATAATCCTTTTATTTAGACAATGACGATACCAAATCATTATGTGTGGCTGTATCGAAACAAACAGATTTTCTACATGGTCAAGTAGGTTTTTTTTCGATATTTGTAAATCTGAAAAATCAGTTTCTGATGCAGTTGCGCACACACAAACTTTAGCAATAGACAAATTGGCAGACATTTCCGCAAATTAAAGTTTAAAGTAAACTGATGACTAAACAGCTGACTAATTAGATGAATAAACAGATACATAAACAAATGACTAAACAGATGACTAAACAGCTGACTAAACAGCTGACTAAACAGCTGACTTAACAGATAACTAAATATATGACCAAACAGATGACTAAACAGGTGACCAAACAGATGAATAAACAGATGACAAAACAGATGAATAAACAGATGAAAAAACAGATGAATAAACAGATGTCTAAAAAAATGACTAAACAAATTACTGAACAGATGACTAAACAGCTGCATAAACAGTTGTTAAAACAGCTGTTTTAATAGCCAACTAAACACCTGACTATAGAGATGGACATGTTCAAAAAAGAATTTGTAAATCATTTATGATCCATCAAGTTCATCAATAAAAGATTGAGAAATTGTTCCGTCATGGTTCGGGATTTAGAAAAGAATATTGTTTATGTTTCTCTAATTATTCCGGCTTTGTACCCGCTTATTGTGCGATAATTTTCCTAAAAATTTCGTTTTTAAGAATAACTATGTTTGTTACCAAAGCTGATGCCCATTCCTAATTGGTGACCAAACATCTGCACAAAAAAGTTTACTAAGCAACAGACTTTTGTGTTTTGACTAAATAAACAGCAAACTAGTAACTAAACAGTTTACTAAATAGCTGACTAGCGACTAAACAGCTGATCATAGTGACTAAACAGCTAAATAAACAGCAAACTAGTAACTGAACAGTTTACTAAATAGCTGACTAGTGACTAAACCATTGACTAGTGACTAAACAGGTAAATAAACAGCAAACTAGAAACTAAATAGTTTACTAAACAGGCATGTTCAGAGCCGGCTCAACATGTACTTCATTTAACAGTTTATGTTGAGCCGACTCGAATCGTGCAACCTTTATACTAGAGTTATCTAAGCATCTCACTTCAGACGTAATACCATAGAGTAAAAAATAATAGGGAGGTCGGTTGTGTACATCTGAGCTAAGCTTCACCTCTTCGTTTTATTACTCTATGCGTAATACTAACTTGTTCTAGGTTAACCCTACTGCTAAGTTACTTGTTCTAGGTTGACCCTACTGCTAATTTACTTGTTCTAGGTTAACCCTACTGCTAAGTTACTTGTTCTAGGTTGACCCTACTGCTAAGTTATTTGTTCTAGGTTGACCCTACTGCGAAGTTACTTGTTCTAGGTTGACCCTACTGCTAAGTTACTTGTTCTAGGTTGACCCTACTGCTAATTTACTTGTTCTAGGTTGACCCTACTGCTAAGTTACTTGTTCTAGGTTGACCCTACTGCTAAGTTACTTGTTCTAGGTTGACCCTACTGCTAATTTACTTGTTCTAGGTTGACCCTACTGCTAAGTTATTTGTTCTAGGTTGACCCTACTGCTAAGTTACTTGTTCTAGGTTGACCCTACTGCTAAGTTACTTGTTCTAGGTTGACCCTACTGCTAAGTTACTTGTTCTAGGTTGACCCTACTGCTAAGTTACTTGTTCTAGGTTGACCCTACTGCTAAGTTATTTGTTCTAGGTTGACCCTACTGCTAAGTTATTTGTTCTAGGTTGACCCTACTGCTAAGTTGCTCAATGAAATTCAACGCGTATCCTCACGATCTTCAACTCTGTCATCTCTCGATGGAAAGCTGTAAGTTTTTTTTAATTTCAGATTTAAGGATATGTTATCTAGAAAAAAAACCCTCATTTTAAACAAGGAACTGATGAAAATATTCTTAGTCGTTTTTATACATCTGCAAATCGGGCAGTATCTCTCTAAATCATGTCAAAAGTTAAAATTAAAAACGCCAAGAAATTTTTGGCAATCCCACGGAGGGTTTTTAAAATATAAAGTTCAAATCACTATTCACGTTCAGAACTAAATAAAGAATTTGTTTTAAAAAATTTCAATTCCTGAAGCTATATATTCAAGATAAAAGAATTAAAAGCAACTTTTTTGAATCGTTGTTGCAACAATTGTAAAAAGCTTCGCAAAGAAAAATTTTGAGGTTTTTAATTTTTCATTTTTTTACAATTTGAAAAGGAAATAAGAAGAATAATAAATGTGCCAGAGATGGTTTATTTTCTCACGTTCTGGCAAACGTTTTCAATTAATGAAAATATAATATAATTCTTCTCTGTCCCTTGGGTTTCTTTTCATCCGATGTTTTATCATAATTAATTAGGATTAGGATTTACCATTTGTACCGGTATAGCATGGGGACAACTCCCTTGCATGGGGCGTACTCCCCTAATGTTTTAACCATTCAATACAATAGACATAAAAAGCAAATGTGTAAACATTAAAAATTATTAGTTGGCATATATTAAATACACATTTTATAGTTCTTAAATGTATTTTAAAATGGGTAAATGCAAATAAAGTTATTTCCTTTCGAATTTCGTCTTCCTTTAAAATCACCAAACAATTAATATTTACCAGAGACATAGATCACTTTTAGTGTGTTTTTCAAATCAAAATACATGAAATATCGGAAAATGTCATACATGTCTAAATTTGTGTTGAAATTGTTGAAAGTTTAGAGGGAGTCTGCTCCATAACACCTGCACTGTGATCAGGGGGGAGGGAGACATCTTTCTATACATAAAGGAATTGAGTCTTTGCCACAAACTCAGATTTTCTAATTTCTCTATTTTTGTAACCAAAGGTCGTAGACCATAGTTATTTCAAACTATGAATTCTGTTTGATCAAATAATCTAAGTTTGAAAAATCAAAGGTTTACATCATCAGGTTCCAAAGATATAGGGATTAGAAAATTGAGTTTGTGGCAAAGACTCAATTCCTTTGGTTTGTATGTTTGTTTGTCGTCCTGTCATGTCTGTCTGTATCGAATAAATGTTAAAAAGGGAAGGTTTAAGAAACATCAAAGATGACAAATTTTGCCTCGAAAAGAATGTCGACATTTATTATTTCTAAAAATGTGCTAATTTAAACAAAAAATCTGAAAAATTTGAGAACGATTACAGATACCAATTTCAGAGTAACAGTTAAACGTTAAAAGAAACTGGTGCGCCACGAAGCGCCCTAAAAACCGTTATATTTTTATTCAATTGAGTGTCTCACTGTCTAGGTGTTTTAATCCGATCGGTCCAAAATTTTTATCATATGACCCTAGAAAGGGTTTAACCCTATTCCTGCTGGGGGGGGGGGTTCAATTTGACCCCCCCCTCTAGATCCCATGTTTGATGTCCAAATATGACAAATGATACATCATTGGAAAAAAATT
>NW_019397701.1:47011-69121 GCF_000591075.1 Eurytemora carolleeae | reverse complement strand
AGTTAAGACACCGTGGTATTTATAATAAACAGAAAGGATAACTTCACTTGAGGGCTCAAGCATTTATGCTCAAATTTAAAAGTGCCCATCATAGGATATCGAGATCAAACGTTCAAGATTTATGATACCCCACAAAACACTTTCGGCCTAAAGTCCGAAACTTAAGACATCGAGTATCGCAATGAAACCCAGTTTCTGAAACCCGGTTTCATGAACGGGGTCCGGCAGTTTTGTAGATACCAATATGTTTGCTAAAAATTTATTTAATGTTGTTTCTTTTTGTTTTACGATGTCTTAGATTAATATCTACACAAATGTAGAGGCCCCAAAATGGAACTTGGGAGTTTTGTTCAACTCACTTAGATTTCCAGCTCAGATTGTTACCAACCCCTTTTATTCTTCTTACTGTACTTAAGACGAGTATCGTTATAAAAACCATTTTTGGAACCCGGGTTTCAAGAATGGGTTTAGGCAGTTTTGTGGATATCAATATTTTTGTTATGAAATATTATGTTACGTCATTTAGTTTCTTCATATTCTCCATTTTTTTCGAATCTCATAAAAAAAATCTACACAAATGTTAAGACCCCAAAAAGGAAACTCGAAGGTTTTCTTCAACGTGGATTTAACGGTTCTGTCAATATTTTAGAAAACTGTGACTTTCGATAACAATTTGACCCCTTTTACATAATTTTATAGCCTTTTATCTTAAATATTTTTTTGTTGGAATATACATTTGAATAAAAAATATTACAGGAACAAATCTGTAGGTCTAAAGACTGATGAGTTACAGACGAAAACACGTTTGATTTCAAATAAAATGCTTCTCTCTCTCGTTAGTTCAGGGTGCTTTACAGTTGTGTAGATTTTGATTTGAGAGCTTCGAAAAGAATGGAGAGTATGAAGAAACTGAATAAAATTATATTTTATAACAAAAATATTGATATCTACAAAACTCCATTCTTGAAACCCGGACTCCAAAACTGCTTTTTATAACGATACCTTGTCGTAGGTTTTGGGTTCAGTTATTAATTTTCCAGGTTTGACATATGTGTCCAACTTTGAAGTAATACATGACAAATTAAAGCCTGGAGCTTACAAGTTGATAATAACTACACAAGCATGGAAAATACAGGGTTACCCACAAAGGATAAGACTGTACAGGAAAATCTTGAAATACGAAGATCCTGCAGGGTTAATTTAGATATGTTAATTTAATGGTTTATTTAATGATTTGGCAAAGAAGACTGTAGTTTACGATTAAAGGGAATCGATAATATAAGGAAACAGATACAGTGATAACCAGAAAACTGTAGAATAGGAAGACGACATTAAAGCAATAATAAAAAGTATTTAATGCGGTTACAAAGCAAATAACTTTTGGAGTAAATTATAAAATCAGTTTTTAAGCCATTCGAGCCTTTTTACGCCTTACACTAGTGTTGTCTCATGTTCATTGCACTATTTAGAGTCATTAATTGAGTCTGAAAGTCGTCTCCTTAGTTTTCTGGTTATCGCTGTGGTAAAAATTCAATACAGTCGTCTTTGAAGACTCATCTTTTGAGGGTAATCCTGTGGCTTGGGACTGAAGACCCTTAACCCTATCCACAAGGGGGTTTGATTTTTTTCTCATCTGACCTAAAACATATCTATTTGTGTATGATACCAGAATAAAGCAGAGTAAAGGTCGTCTTTTCCACTCTTTTAATAGATAACGTACAGGGTTACCCACAAAGGATGAGACTATAAAGACGACCTGAAACTCTTACAATTTGACGATCCCAGGGTTAGATTAAGTCTTCTGTCCTAGATATAGTAATCTAATGGATTATCTAATGATTGGGCAAAGATACAAACAAGTTTATAGTTGCAGGGCATCAAAAATAAAAGTTTAAATTTTGTACAATCGTCTCTGAAGTCTCATCCTTGTGGGTAACCCTGTAGTTTAAGGTTATGTGAGTTATATCGGTTATGAAAGATTCAAATCCTTGCTCCACATTAGTTTAATAAGACATTTTGACATAGTTTGGTCCTTTTCAGTCTATAAAAATGAAAAAGTAGATAACCCCCCAAAAAAGTAAAAGTTTTGAATAAAAAAATATTTTGTTTAGTGTCCCACACTACAGCTGACCTAATATTTGAGTGGTTTCCTGAAGACAAGGTAGCATTAATCTTTGTTGGATTAATTTCCAATTGTTTGAATGATTTATTTTCATTAATTTGATTGAGATAATGCACTTTAGACTGATTAATCCTTTTTTGATTGTTTGATTTATTGATACAGAGTTGGGAACTTTTGAATGGAAAATATCGGGATTAAGGCTTGATCCACTCTTTTTCTTAATCTCGAGATTAAATAATGCTTGTTATCCTCTTGTTATTAATCTCAAGATTAATTAACCGATCGGGATTAAGGATATCCCATTCTAAAGCTTTCAGCTCTGGTTAGATCGTTTAAAATATCAATCAATCAAGGTACTCAGTAGTACCTTGATTGATTGATATTTTACCTTGAATAATTTGAACTTGTAGAATTGATGTTAACTTTTCTTAAAAATTGATTTGTGTTTGCTTTCTTGACTTTTTCATACTATTCATACTTGCTTGATTGATCTAAACTAGATGCTTGTTTATTTATTCGGTAAATTGATTAAAGTTTTCCTAATTGATTGGTTGATAATTCATTGATTTACATATTGATTTTTTGATTTATTGATTTAAATGATTTATATTATGATCAAAAAATGTCAAATATATCGATTTTTTAAAAAGTGGATGTCAATTGCAGTTGGATTCATAGATTGTTTGGATGAATTGATTTATTGATTGGATTGAATTATTTATTGATTGATTGATTGAATGGATCGAATTGATTTATTAAGTGATTGCTGGATTTATTTAATAAAAGTTTTTATATATATTGATTGATTAAATGATTGACAGATTGATTGAATTTTTAAAAATCAATTGATTGACTATTTAAAAACTAATTGATTAATTGATTGATTGATATATCCCAGGTTCCCCTTGTAGTAGAGGATCTTGAACTCCCTCAACTAGAACTAATGGAAAACACAACGGAGGTGAATACTGAATACTATTAGATAATACTGGGATTTACGTCAATATTTTGTGCGCAATCTCAATATGCGTCTTCAAGTCGCTTATTTAATGTGGGTCCCCACGTGGTTCTTTAATTAGCTAAATTCATATATTTCATTGAAATCTACCACTCTTAAAATAGCTTTGGAGAAGAATAAAGATGTTATAAATTTCTAAATAAATAAATAAATTGGCTTTTCACATACTTTAGAGAAGCTATGAGGTCACAAAGTCGTACCAGTAATTTTACCTGACTAAACTTTAAAAATTTTAAACCGAGCGTAGAACATTCCAGTGGATCTACCTGCTAAGTTCACATATCAAAATTTGAGGCAAATCGGTCAAGGATGAGTTATGATCGAATATACAAACAATGAGACAAGCAGAGATTACACCAATATATAAATAGAGTAAATATATGTATATTTAATATTGCTAGGGTTGGTAAATGGTAAAAACATTAATTGTCAGTTTACTCTAACTTGTTTACTTTAATATTCCATTTTGAGTTAACCCTATCACGGTTCTCCCTCTCCTGGTGGTTTGTCATGCAAAGTTAAAAAGTTAAAAAAATTTTGCCAAAAAAAATATTTTTGATGCAAAGGGTAAGGTGGAAAATGGTCAAACGGCGGGTCGGTGTTTAAAAAAATCAGAAATGGTTAATAACTTTTTTATCAATTAAGCTACAATGGATATAATTTATATATTTGAAAAGGTCATGAAAAAAAAAATACAATAACGAGTGTCATTTGTTAATATTTGTCAAAAGTAAAAAAAGTTTTTGAAAATTTGTTCGACTTTTTGAATTTTTTAAAATCCTCACTCACCCCTAACATCAATTAAAGTTAAAGATCTTAATTTTTTTAATGAGCAGGCCTTCAAAAGACTAGGGACATGTATCACACTCCCCTCTCAACTCTAAGGGCAAAATCATAGAAGGGGGGATGTCCCCCCCATCTATATTAGACAAAAATAGCCCAATCGGGATAGGGTTAAATTTATTCAAAATTAGTCTAGAACTTTATTTAGAACTTTGTTTAGATCACAGGATTTCTGTATTTCAACATTTTAATTTTTAATCAAAATAGACTTTATATTGACATCAGAAAAAATGTTGCCATGGCTCCGCAACTGGACTGCAGATTCTTAAAGTAGAGCACAAGAGCTTTCTAATGATGTATCATTTGTCATATTTGGACATAAAACATGTGATTTAGAGGGGGGGGTCAAATTGACCCCCCCCCCCCAGCGTATCCTGGTTTTCAAGTACCCCAGCAGAGATAGGGTTAAAACTCGCCATATACAGCAAGAAAAATCTGTGAAATGTTTTATTTTATTGTTTAATTAAATAATGTACAAAGAAAAATAACTTAGTTCCCTTACAGATCTTAATTTTTCACCAACACTCATACTTATTCTCTAGTTTTTATCTAAAAACTTCTCCCCCCCCCCTTCCCCCACAAGTCCCGGGTTTTATGCATAACAAAAAATAACTAATTTTAACAAATGACCGGTTTTAACAAAAAAATAAGATTTTTTTAAAAAGTTTGATTAGGGTGTAGTTAAGTAATTTCTGAGTAAGAGAAATTGTGTTTAATTATTAAAACTATATATTCTACAGAGGCGTATTCGGGAATTATATTTTAAAATGATATACAGTGAGAACCAGAAAACAGTGAAATAGGAAATGGCAAACAGTGTGTCTATTCTATAGTAACTTATTAGTTCACTTATTTAGTTACTGGAATTCTTTGTATCACAAAACACGGCAGTAGCCTGAGATTGGTATGCATTTTAATTTTAGTGTTACATTTGAGCCCAAGAACTATAGGTTTATTATAAACAAAAGAAATTCTGAACTGATCAAGGAAAGTTCACGTAAAACCAAGATACTATAATACAAGGAAAGTTATTTTAGAGGTGGACACATTTTTTGTACTGCAGTGCGGAAAAGTAAACACAAGACGGATGTCACAGTCTGACCTGGAATCCATTTTCACAAAATAATCTATGAAATATTCTGGTCGTAGGAAACTACTATATGAATTATCAAAATTAAATGCTTTTAACCTCCTCTATTCTTGTTTACAAATTCCGCGGCGGAGAGAACTGGTTTCGATATGTACAGAAAGTATACGCGACCGCAATTAACTTTCCTTGCATTAGTACCTTGACTAAAAACAAAGATTTATGTAATGCGTCAAATCTATATACTGCAATGGGAGGAAATAAAAACAAACAATTCGGGGGCAAAACATCATTCATGTACATGGGGTGGTGGTGAAAGGGTTGTGGAAGGATTATAAAAAAAGCCTGTAATTTTAAAATTTCTAGAAATAAGGTCGTAGTATTAAAAAACGACTTTGTGACCTCAAAACTATTTTAGTTTTTATTTTACATTGACAACTTCGGTTGTAAGAATTTCAAAATCCTTTAAATCTCTTTATTAATAGCTTTTCAAAAAAGTAGTTATTTTTGAAATTTACTTTAACTCGGAGTTAGGTTGCTAGTAACCACTAGTTATCAATTTCCCAAACTTATGTTCTCATGCCTTTTTTCTTCTTCAGAACTATTTTTTTCCGCATTTTCACCAACTCTAAATTTTCATTTTTTCATTATATTGAAATGATTTGACTCGACATAGCGCTTTATGGTCCCTGCAGTATTGAATGTATCAACATAAACATATATTGTATATTATATATATTTAAATATATTCATATATATTGCATATATATCTATATAATATATATTGTACATACTATACAGCTCTATTCTATTATTGAATGTAGAGTATCAACATAAACATATATTGTATATTATATATATTTAAATATATTCATATATATTGCATATATATATCTATATTATATATATTGTACATATACTATACAGCTCTATTCTATTATTGTTGATTGTGTAATTAAGACTTTGTTGGCAGCTTACAACACATCAAATAGATGGATTGATAGATAGATAGATAGATAGATAGATAGATAGATAGATAGATAGATAGATAGATAGATAGATAAATAGATAGATAGATAGATAGATAGATAGATAGTCTCCCCCCCGTTTCTTTCTGACATACTTAATCATCAATAAACGGATCTTTCGTCTAGTGTCTGAATAATGCTCAAACAATTTATTATATTTTTTTGGTATTTTCAACTTTCGACTAAATTCTTAACTTGGATCCAAAGGTTCAAGCTCTTATGCTAAAATTAATAAGAATTTTTTAAATTACTTCTTTAAAATTAAAAACAAGTATTTCTAGGGCTACAAAATAGTATACCTCAAATAGTGACTATGTGACAGGATCTATGTGACTGGATCTATGTGACTGGATTTATGTGACTGGATCTATGTGACTGGATCTATGTGACTGGATTTATGTGACTGGATCTATGTGACTGGATCTATGTGACTGGATCTATGTGACTGGATCAATGTGACTGGATCTATGTGACTGGATCTATGTGACTGAATCTATCTACGTGACTGCGAATGTCTATATATGAAATGGGAAACATTATTGTCAAATTTGTCATACTTTTCCGTGTTGTGTTTTTAAAAAAAGGTTTTTTTTACATGGAATTAGCAAGATGAACATTTTCAGAAATATTTAGTTAACATTTCAAAACCTCACTTTCCCATAAGAACTTTTTAAGAAATTTTAAACCCAGGAACTTTGCTAATTTGATTAATTACCGTGAAACCCTTAATAACGAATACATCGAAAGAATTCATCAAATGTCGCATTCTTCACTTTCTGATAATGGAATGTTGCAGATATTTAGTTTTTTAATTAAATGATTATATGGAACTCTTTAAAACTGTTCCCGCATATTCATAGCTATTTATTTATTTTCGCAAATACTGATACTTACGTTATATAGTATAAAACTCGTTGAAAAATTGTCAAGACGACATTTGATAAATTCTTCCGATGTATTCGTGTGTAGATAATTTTTTTGATTATATTCAATTGTGGCTTCTTTATTAAAGTGATTTACGGATTTCTGCTTGCAGGAATAAAAAATAAACTTTTTAGGATCAAACATTCTTCAAGATAGAAAAATTAATATTTTTCTATTTATTATTATTAAAGGGAACCGTTCTGAATCGGACATGGACCTCTTTAAATTACAACTTCCATTTCGCTTAAAAATTAAGAACAACGTTTTCTAGAGTATAGAAAACTGTTAAATGGAGCTTTCTCTTTCGTTAAAAAGTTTCTATTCGTTTCTAAGCTAATTTAATAACATGTTTTTTTGGACGAAAGGCAGTTTTGGAAGTTAATAATAATGATAAAAAAAATACTTTTCTTATCAAATCTTGATTATACCAAGTATGAAACTAATTGGCACTTTGTTGATAAAAATCCACATTCAAAAGTTTTCTTTGATACAATTTAAATAATTATTTGAGAATGTTTTTTTCATAACTTTCAAACTCATTCAGATTTTTTCTTTTGTGAAAATGAATCACAAAAGTACGCCAGAAAAAATATTCCGACAAAAATATGAATATTACAAAACTACCAAGCAGAAAGATGGGGTGAACAAAATATGCAAAATCAACGTTCATAGCGTTCAGGTGCAAATAAGATAATGTGATGTTTTTGTTTCTTCAGAGCTGAAAACTTTTGAATGGGATATCTTTAATCACAATTAGTTAATTAATATGGAGATTAACAACAAGAGAAGAACAAGCACTATTTAATCTCGAGATTAAGAATATAGAGTGTATCAATAATTAATTCCGATATCTACCATTCAAAAGTTCCCAGCTCATATCCTTCTATTTTCCTTTGAAGTTTTTCTGCGAAAATGACTTGCTCATTTATTGCTTATAAGAAGCAATGGAGAAACGCACAGAAAAATAGACTCTTCAAGTCAGAAAAACGACGACATCTTCCATTTTTTTTTATCAAATTAAGGTTTAAAGAGTTCTGTTGCAAATCGGGCATTGTTGATCATACTCGCATGGAGTTTCACTTGAAAATTCGCCAATAGTCCCTTTAAAGGGACTTGGATGTTATTTAGAGAGTCAACATTTTATTTACATCATCAGATTTAAAGAATTCTTTTCGGGGAAACTAACATTTTTAGCAAACTTTGAGATCTTTGTGTGGTGTGGAAAGTGAGGATAACAAGAGGCAATTAAATTACATTGAGAACATTATTTCTAATGGACATATATATATATATGTAAATATATTAATGGTAATTATTTGTATGTTTACTACAACATGGATATGTAAGAGTGAGACTATTGAACTATGTAAATATACTCATTGATATTTTCTATCCAATATTAAATTACATGGCATGAATATGGTATCTAACACAATTATATTATGTATACTGTACAGCTCCTATAGATCATATCTTTCATGTTAATTTATATCAATAACCAATATATTGATACATTTTTTTTATAAAACTTAATATTTTCTCCTTTCAGCTTATGAAAGTTTCTATTGGACTGGAACAAAAAACAATCACCTGATTTAAAAAAATTATCTTTATAATTGTAAAAACAAAACTAGGACTGAAGTTTGTTTATACTCCTCCTAGATAGTATAGCACAATTTATTTGTAAAAAAACTACATATTTTGATTTCTATTTAGGATTGCACAGCTGCATATTCAACAGGGAACTTTACTTGCTTAATGGTTGTCTTTAAGTTCAGGTCAAAATATTTCATTTAAATTTTTTTTTAAATGAGTTGAAAACAAGAAAAATGCTAATAATAATAGTAATGATAATGATACTAGGGCTGGGCACCTTCCAACTTTTTCAAGTCGTTTCGTTAACGGTTAGTTCCATCCGTTTTTAAATCAGATCTCAGGTTGCCGTTAGAGAGGGTAATAACGAAACTTCATTTCTTTAACGGTACTTTCCGTTTTTTAAAGTTACTGTTAGTTAACGATATCAATCTTATTAACAGCGTCAACAGACAATTTTCAACAAGCGTAAGTGTTAACAGCTCCAGCTGTTAACGGTACTGTTATTACAGAATTAATGGCATCAACATTGCGAAGAACTGAAAAAAAAAATTCGTTAACGGTTGATGAAGTCGTTAACGGCAGAGCGGTTAACAGTTAACGGTTAAGGGTTAATAATAATAACAATACAATAGTTATAATAAACTCAATATTGATGATAATGATAACAATAATAATAAAAATAACAATTATAAAAACATTTGTTTTTAGACGACGTCTTGGATATTTTA
Organism: Eurytemora carolleeae; assembly: GCF_000591075.1. Taxonomy (NCBI): domain Eukaryota; kingdom Metazoa; phylum Arthropoda; class Copepoda; order Calanoida; family Temoridae; genus Eurytemora; species Eurytemora carolleeae. Next base: position 59,775 of record NW_019397701.1, on the reverse strand, counting down.
TGTTCCACACATATATACCAACTTGTCTTATTGTGATGATGTCATGGATTTCATTCTGGATAAAGGTAAATAATAAGAAATATTAAAATATTCTTGATAAAGGTAAATAATAAGAAATATTAAAATATTCTGGATGTAAATAATAAGAAATATTGAAATATTCTGGATAAAGGTAAATAATAAGAAATATAAAAATATTCTGGATAAAGGTAAATGATAAGAAATATCTGGATAAAGGTAAATAATAAGAAATATAAAAATATTCTGGATAAAGGTAAATAATAAGAAATATAAAAATATTCTGGATAAAGGTAAATAATAAGAAATATTAAAATATTCTGGATAAAGGTAAATAATAAGAAATATAAAAATATTCTGGATAAAGGTAAATAATAAGAAATATAAAAATATTCTGGATAAAGGTAAACAATAAGAAATATTAAAATATTCTGGATAAAGGTAAACAATAAGAAATATTAAAATATTCTGGATAAAGGTAAAAAGAAGAAATATTAAAATATTCTGGATAAAGGTAAATAATAAGAAATATAAAAATATTCTGGATAAAGGTAAAAATAAGAAATATTAAAATATTCTGGATAAAGGTAAGAATAAGAAATATTAAAATATTCTGGATAAAGGTAAATAATAAGAAAATATCGAAATATTCTGGATAAAGGTAAAAAGAAGAAATATTAAAATATTCTGGATAAAGGTAAATAATAAGAAATATTAAAATATTCTGGATAAAGGTAGAAATAAGAAATATTAAAATATTCTGGATAAAGGTAAAAATAAAAAGTATTAAAATATTCTGGATAAAGGTAAATAATAAGAAATATTGAAATAATGAAAATCTATAGAATTTGAAACAAAAATATCAAAAGTACAGCTGCCAAAAAAACCAGACCGGAAAAAATATATTAGAAAAAATCAATTGAAGAGTTGAATTCCCGATTCCCACTGGTACCTATTTCAATAATTAGGAAGATACCGTCGTTTTTCTGTACCTCTTGAGTTCTGACAGTTTCATCATAAATCCTCAAGTCACTTTATAATAATTCACAGTTAAAAATTATCTATTTTTAGTTACAAAAACATGGATAGCATATCATTTTTACTGGACGAAAATTTACAGGGTACCATTGTGAATTGAAAAAGCTACTCTTTTTAGAGAGTCGCTTACTATTACGTCTATACAGGTCCTTTAAATATTTTGATATTTTAGCCAGAAGCTGTTCCTGCCAGAGTTACGCTAGGTGAGAGTTCTTTTATATAATCTGAGAGAGTTCTAAACTATCAAGAGCTATTTTTATATAATCTGAGAAAGTTCTAGAATTTTGAGAGTTATTTTTTTATAATCTGGGGAATTTTGAAAACTCTTGAGAGTTATTTTCATATAATCTAAGAGTGTTCTAGAACTCTCAAGAGTCTTTTTCTAAATTATATATGAGAGGTTTAAAACTTTCAAGAGTTACTTTAAATAATCTAAGATTTCTAGAATTTTCGAGAGTCATTTTTATATAATCAGAAAGAGTCCTAGAACTCTTAAGAGTAATTTTATAAAACCCGAGGGAGTTCTAGAACTCTCAAGGGTTATTTTATATAATCTGAGTGAGATATATAACTCTCAAGAGTTATTTTGTTTAATGTGAGAGAGTCCCAAAACTCTCCAGAATTATTTTTTTATAATCTGAAAGGGTTCTAGAACTCTCAGGATTTATTTTCATAAAATCTGAGAGAGTTATAAAACTCTCAAGAGTTATTTTTATAAAATCTAAGAGAGTTTTAAAAGACTCATTTGAGTTATTTATATGTAATGTGATAGAGTTCTCTAGAACTTTCAAGAGTTATTTTTATAAAATCTGAGAGAGTCCTAGAACTCTGCAGACTTTTTTTATATAATCTAAGAGAGTTCTCTCAAGAGATATTCTTAATATATCTATAAATATAGGTTGCAGTAATAGTAACGTCATACTTTTTTAAATATGAATGTTAATGTAAGGGCATACAGATGGTGTATATAGATGTAAGGACACAGATAATGTATGTTAATATAAGGAAACAGATGATGTAAGGATACAGATGATGTAAGGTTTATAACATTTTGGGTCATCTGAGGTTCCACAAAAAATACGTGTCATATCGGTCCAGTATTGCATTGTATCTTAACAAAACAACAAACAAACCATGCATACTAATTATATATGATAGATTTACATTATTGCAATAAAATATTTTATCCAACCTAAAAAATGAAATGAAACGAAATTGCTATTTTTGCCTTAATAAGACTTGCTTTGTAAAGTTATGTGATCTTTCAGTATTTTTTTTAAAGAAATAACAATTCAAAAAAATCGATATTTCACAAAAACTTGAAATTGCGTCTACGATTTTTATATCCTTTTTTGCCTATACTTGCATAAAAGTATGTAATATTTATATATTATGTATACTGTAAATCAAGGTTGTATATATATATATTATTTATATATCTACTGGATGATAATCTTCATGAATACACCATAAGGTCTGAACATCATTAACATTCAATTTTTCTTTTCTTAGACCAGTCTCAAGCTAATACAAAAATATGTAAACTTAAAGGGAGTGACTGGCTATGTAGGGTAGTTGAACTGAGTATACAGTATTGTCGAAAGCTTCTTGAGGCTTCATTTGAGACATATAAAACATTTGAAAGATCTGTAAATCCTGATTTTGAGCGCAAATTCGACGTTCAAAACTCCTGAATTGCGGACGGCCATCTCACAGAATGAGTTTTTTTTTAATTATTAATTAACGACGACATAAAATGTAAAAAAGTTATATAATAAATATGTAATAGTCAATGTGCGGAACATTTTGAGAAAATAAAAATTAATTGTCATAATAAAATTAAAGGAAATATATTTTATTTTCAATTTATTTTCGTCATGTGAACGGTCCCTGTTTTTCCCCCTGATTTCGCGGTTTTCAAACCGGATTTTTGGAAAAGGTTTAATGGTGTTCGGCATTATTTTCAACTGCGCACTATAGCGGTGTAGTTTAAAATAATACATCAACAAAGTTTAATAGTTTTGAGATTGTATTTATAGTGTTTCGGGAATAAAGCATTCCACCCTTGCATAAACGTCCGTGATTATTTCATTGTGTTAATTTTTATGCATGTTAAAAGAAAACATGTATGATAGTCAGGGTTGTATAATGGATATAGAATGGATTTTTTACGACTCAATTTGGTAATTTCCTAGACAACGAATTTTGGACCAACCCCTCTCCCCCCCCCTTTTGTAAAAATTGGTCCTATGGCCGCAGCGCGCCCGGCGCTTGGCTCACCAGTCTGTCAAAGCCGTAATAGCGCTCAGCCCAGAAATCGTCTTAGACCTTAAAACTTAAAAATAATGAAAAATAAATACTTATAATCAATTGCATATAAAAAAGAGGTCATGTACAAAATTGGTAAGAGGGGGGGGGGCGGTTTCATAAATCGCTCTTTTAGGTCAGACCGTCAAGGAACTATGACAGCAGTATAGGTCTGATGTACATTTTATTTTGTTAATCCGACCTACGTGCGGCGGAACTTTATTGCTATTGCTACTAAGGATCAGTGTTCCAGTTACACAAAAATTTGTTGGTCGAATGCACACTTACTGTAGGTCGTATGCATAACATTTTGTAGGTCGGATGCACACATTTTTAATGCCGGACTATCAATTTTGTACATATGGATATAATTGATCATGTGGCCGCAGCGCCCGGCCCCCTACATGTCCTAGCCGCGATGCTAAGCCCCCTAGCCGCAGCGAACGGCCCCCTAACCTAGCCTAACCCTAAATAATAAAAAATAAATGACAATAAATTTGCTGAAATTCATAAGTGGTCATGTACAAAATAGATAGGAGGGGGGGGGACGAGTTTGACCATGTCAGACTTTAAAAAAGCAGAATGCCGGCTCGAACATCGAAAGGCTATATAAATCTGTAATTAATGCAATTGTTAAAAATGAGCAAAGTATCAAAACAAACACTTACTGACCTTGTAAGCTTGTAATTTAAGAATTTTTGGAATTTAGATTTTTCAATAATTACGTAGGGTCCGTCATAGAGAACAATTTTTGGTCCAAAAATCGTATACTAGGACAGACCCAATAAAATAAATCAGTCGCGCACCCCCACACAATCATTGTCGTGTCTTTCCGGAACTTTTATGTTTTGTAGTCAAAACGATTAGAGCAACTTTTATTATTTCGGCGAAATTGAGTTTCTATTGTGTGAATTGTGTAGAAACAATTGTAATGTTTGCGTCATCTAAATCAGCTGATCGATTCTACATAAAAACGTTTCAGATTCCTCGGACCTATAAATATAAAATAAATTTATAATGCAGAAATAATTTCGGTAATTGGTAATTATATAAAATATTATACTTTAAATTAAAAGGAATTTCTTTCATTGGAAAAATTAATTTTAAACATGATTAATTGATTGAGAAAATTGTCGTCTTCATATATATGTAAACCGCGAAATCAGGGGTCGAAAAATAGGGACCGTTCACATGACGAAAATAAATTTAAAATAAAATATATTTCCTTTATTTTTATTATGACAATTAATTTTTTTTTTCTCAAAATGTTCCGCACCTTGACTTTTACATATTTATTATATAACTTTTTTACATTTTATGTCGTCGTTAATTAATAATTAAAAAAAAACTCATTCTGTGAGATGGCTGTCCGCAATTCAGGAGTTTTGAATGTCGAATTTGCGCTCAAACTCAGGATTTACAGATCTTTCAAATGTTTTATATGTCTCAAATGAAGCCTCAAGAAGCTTTCGACAATACTGTATACTCAGTTCAACTACCTTACATAGCCAGTCACTCCCTTTAAAAGAAAAATTAGAAAATAGTAGAAAATAAAACAAAATTTTTAGATCATAATTGTACATGACATTCTCCCCCGTCATAAAGGGCTAACCTCCCCCCCCCTCATCATGCTCACATCCGGGTTTAAACATCAACTATTATTTATTTATGAGTTTTGTATTTTTAGAAAAAAATCTTTAAACATTTTGAAATAATGAGGAGAAAGTTTGGAATTATAAATTTTGTGAGATATTTCTAACATTCTGTTAAAAACTTCTAACAAAATGATTGATTTCAGTGCTTTCTGTAGTTCGATATAATAAACAACATGTTAACTATCTCTAACAATGGCAATGTAATAGAATCTCCCTAATTCAGTGTGTGTACTGTCCGGTTTGCTTCGTAAACTGTACAACTTGGTATAGCCGCATTAAAAGTCAGCCCAGTACTTAAAATCAACGTGAGTTTAAAGTGGATTGTGATCAGGTTTACTTTTGTAAACTTTCTTACATGAAAATATAAAATCTGATCATTAATGTTCCATAAGTATTTTATCTCTCGCTGTGAGTTTCCTTTTGGAATATATTTATAAGTATGGCTGGGCACCGTTAAGGAACAGCGATCGTTTTTAATTGATGAACGGAATAACCACATCGTTTGGAAAATTAACGAATATACTTCAAATCATATTGTTTAAAAATCCAAACCAATCATAAATTGACGAATCTTAAACGAACATTTGTTGACTTGAAAATTCACTTTCTCGTAAACGTTTATCATATGTGAAATACCAAGAATTCAACCGGAGATTACAATGTTCAAATTTTTTTTCTTCAAAAAATGCTAAAATATTTTTTTAGTTTTTTCAAAATTTAAAAATCTTTCTTGTAACGACGACAGAATTAAAAAATGAAAAATTACAATCAAAACCATTAATTATTTTACAATAATAAAGTACAATTTTTAATATACAAAATATAAAGTACAATTTTTAATGATTGATATTCCAAAAGATAGTCTACATCGTTAGCGATTAATAATCGTTAACATTCAGCCATCGTTCAACATTGCTGAACTGTAAAAATAATAGAAAATCATTAATAAAAGAGCGGAACAAAAATAAACATATGGACAGCCCTATTTATATTCGCGCCATTAATTCTGAAAAAAAAACAATTATATCTCTGTATATACAGTGCACAAAAGAAGAGAAATAAATTGCTTTTTTTATAATTTTGAATGAAAAATGGAAAATGCAGTAAATGAACTGTTTATGTTAGAATTTAAAAAGCTTATTAACATTTTTGAATACAAACTAAAACAAAACTTCACATTATTGCAGATGCTAGACATTTGAAGGTACACATAGCTATGCATAGATACATTAGATATACAGTTAGAGACCCTTTATACATTAGATCTACAGTAAGAGACCCTTCAAATTGTGGGAAAGAAATAGGACTTTTAGCAAAGAGAATAGAATATATATTAAAGTGGAATTTACTAGAAACAAGTGTAAAACGGCGATTTTGTTGTACTGTTTCCATACAGAAGGTGTACTTCACATATTTGTGCTATATAACCTTTTGGGCCCTGGAACATCATTTTATAGAAAATCTAAAATCAATATTAAAAGAAAACAAAATTATGAAATAGGCTGGTTTCATAATTGACCAATGATCATTTCACATAGACTCTATGCCTTTCACTTTACAAACGATGATCTTCCGTTATAACTATAAATCAAATGATGTTTTTTATTCACCAAATTCATTTAACAAAGTTTATTTAAAAGCTTTAAAAAATTCGAAATTGAAATGGATAGTCTAGGGAACATACTGTATTAATGTACTCTACTGCATATAATTTGTGAACACTTACATGATTTGTACACTTTGAACTCCCTTTCAAACTGAAAGGTACTGACAAAATTCATACCAAGGTTTTCTGAACTCCACTCTAATAAATATTCTGTTCTCTTTGACTGTTAGACTCTAATCATGATTTCTAATTAGTCAAATAGACCTAAAACATTGCAATTGTCCAGTGTTCCCCATGCGTCAATAATCAGCAGGGTTTTGTTATGTGACAATAATGGTACGACTTTGCAACCTCGTAGCTCCTGTAGTTCTTATTCTAATCTAACGTCAAATTCACTCTATGAAGTTCAAATAAAGTTTTTCTTAAACTTTATTATTAATTTTTAGAAAAATAAACAGAAAGCTCTAAACATGTCAGTAAATTTATTGATAATTAAAATGTTCAAATTAAAATGTTAAAAACATTCATTTCAAAATTAATTACAATTTTAACTTTCAAATATTTACTTTTAAACAAATTTGAGTAATAAAATCAGATGTCATCTTATATTTGCCAAAATCATTCCTTTTTATAAAAATTTATTGCTAGGGTTTCCAACGCAAGTGGATTTTGTTTGCGCGCAATTGCAAGCCCTGTAATTGACCGCACAATTGCGCGGAATTCCGCGCAACGGAAATTTCTAATGGGTACCCTAGCTAGAAGAAACTCTGAAATTTGTTCATAATATCCAACCTACCGAAAAGATTTACTAGCTGAAAGGCCCGGCGTTGCCCGTGGAAAAGAAATTTGGAAAAAGTCGATTTTTTTAGCCTAAAACACCCGTGCATGAGTGTCCACAAAATAAATGTCAGCCCATACGGTCCAGCCGTTTGGCCTCCTATAGGCAACATATATATGTATGTCTTGTTTTATTATATAGAACTAGCTTAAGGGTCCGGCGTTGCCCGTGGAAATTTTTCTATTTGAAAAACAAAACAAAACAAAATTGAGAAAAAAAAATTCGAATTTATTTTTGGCCTTTAACTCCCCTCGGCCATCCATGAGTGTGCACAAAAAATTTCAGCCCAATCGTCCCACCGTGTGGGCGGCTATAGGCAACATATATTTGAATGTCTTGTTTTTTATATATAGATGAACATTTGATTTAAAATCAAAACTAGATGATCCGGTCCCAGTTTGTACTGTATCGCTCGGACATTGGGTAAATAAAGCAGATAAATAGGACTAGCCGGTGCAACAAGGTTGACGCGGTCAGACTTTAGGTTGAATTTACTTTTACTAAAGGGTTAGAGGTGCGTGTTCTGTAAAAATATCTAACAAAAATTATGTAATTTCAAAATGCTTTTGGTAGTATAATATGACAAACAAAAGAGAGGGGGGCGGGGGGGGGGGGTTGTCTCACTGTAAAGAATTTAGCTAAAAACAAGAGTATAGAGCAGTAAAATTAAAGCCAAAGGATTTGCGTAACTGTAAAGTCAACCCTCAGCTCTGTCTGGAAATATGATTCAACATTTCAGAGCAGGCTGAATTGGTGATTTTTAAATGACATTTTAATTTCTATTTAAGGCGTAACATCTCTTCTGACTCTATCTACTCAACATGCGAACAGTCAAAAATCTCTACCTCCTGTGTCCTATATAAAAGTAAGAAGAAGGGTACTGTAGCCCCAATTTATGTTTATGTTAGGGTAATATATATTTTTATGTTAAGCACACTGCTGAAAATGGACCATCAGGTTTCAAGTCAAAAGACCTAAAATTTTTCTTTGGATTATGTTGATATGCAGGCTACTGAGTTAAATTCTCAATTTTCAGAAAATGCCACCTAGGGAATTTTGAGCAGATCAATTTTTAAGAAATTGTCAAAATCAAGTGCATTCACAGGTCTTAAATTAAACGAAAAATTCCTTTCAAGACTTTAATCTGCTTCTTCTGGGTTTTTTGACGTTATTTTCTCAACAGTATATGACATGATCTCAAAATATTTTCATTTTTCTTTAACAGTCATGAAACTTATTGTAGCAAAAAATCAAACCCCTAAGTCATCTGCCTGACTGTCAAAATGCGGCCTGAAAAAGAGTTTTTATGTAATTTTTACTAATTTTACTTCAAAATTTTTTTTTCATGCAGTAATTGGGCAATTATACAGTTCACTTTAGGCTTTGATTTTTTTTGCTAAAACACGTCTGATGACTGTTAAGAAAAGTTTACAAAATTTGGGGACCCTGCAATCAACGGTTCTAAAAAAATAGAAAAAAACACAGAAGAATCTTGATTAATCTTTGAACCTACAATTACGAATGAGTTTAGACTTAAAAATGCACAATTTCTTTAAATTAAAATTCCCTAGGTGGCATTTACTGAAAATTTAGATTATAACTCAGAAGCCTGCATATTAATATATACCGATGAAAAAAATTAGGTGTTTTGATTTAAAACCTGATGGTTCATTTTCAGCAGTGTGTTAGGCTGCAATATATGTGTAATAAATATCGGGTTATACCATATTCCATAAAATTTGGCGTACGTTGTACATTATTAATAATCAATGTTTGTACATAAAACCCATTTATTCATTTGAACTGCGTTCCAAATGAATACTTAACATATTGGAAGAATCATGTGATATATAGGATATAAATCCTCAATTACGACTATTTCTGATTGTGCTGTAATACATACCATGATTTGCCTTAAATCATGTAATACAGATAACGGTGTAGGTATTGTAATTAAGTATATTAACTTTAACTTGTAACATATGGATTCGTAATAAAGTTATTTAGAATCAGAACTATACAGTGTAGAGTAATTTAGTTTCGTTGAAACATACGAATTTAGATCTTACCTTGTTGTAAGGTAAAGATCGATTAAGGGCTGGATAACTAGCCAATGCTTGTGTCCCTGGCGGGCATATAGACTTAGAGAAGGGCTGGATAAGTAGCCAATGCTTGTGTCCTTGTGTGGCATTTAGAGTTAGAGAAGGGCTGGATAAGTAGCCTATGCTTGTGTGCTTGTGTGGCATTTAGAGTTAGAGAAGGGCTGGATAAGTAGCCTATGCTTGTGTCCTTGTGTTGCATTTAGAGTTAGAGAAGGGCTGGATAAGTAGCCTATGCTTGTGTCCTTGTGTTGCATTTAGAGTTAGAGAATGGCTGGATAAGTAGCCTATGCAATTGTGTCCATGTGTGCCATTTAGAGCCTAATTGAAAGCTAGATTGATAAGCTACGCTCGTGTCCCTGTGTGGCATTTAGAGCCAGGTGGGTTGTGTCATGGCTGAATTGGATAGCGTACTGGTTGTGCCTGCAGACTGATACAGTTTGGATGACTTTTAAGAGTATGGCATTTACTACAGATGTATTTATGTTTAGGCAATAGATATGTTTTAGGTTAGGCAAAATATATGTTCATGTTTAGACAGAATATATGTTTATGTTTAGGGAATAGATATATTTATGTTTAGGGAATAGATATGTTTTAGGTTAGGCAAAATATATGTTCATGTTTAGACAGAATATATGTTTCTGTTTAGGGAATAGATATGTTTTAGGTTAGGCAAAATATATGTCATGTTTAGACAGAATATATGTTTATGTTTAGGGAATAGATATATTTATGTTTAGGCGATAAATGTTTATGTTTAGGCAATAGATTTGTTTATGTTTATTTTTAGGTAATAGATATTTTTATGTTTAGGCAATAGATATGTTTATGTCGGCCTGTACCCTCTTCGTGTTCCTCAGTCTTATAGAATATGCGTTTGTGAACGTTATGATGGGAGATATCAGGTTCGTTTATCTTCCATATTGCTAGAAAACTAGAAAAGAAATCGATTAGATTGTTAGAAATATATAAATAACATATGATTTTTAGACATATAGATCAGATCATTTGAAGTATATAAAAGAGCTTAAAAAACAAAGATTTATTGTTTGAAAAATAGATTAAATTGCTATAAGTAAATAAAAGATTGGAAAAATTATATATTAAAGTTTTATAAATATAAAATTGCTAAAATTTAAGAATATGATTTTCAAAACATAAGAAAACATACAAATACAGAGCAAAAATTTCTTAATTCATTTAATGTATGTAGTAGTTTAGAATTGTTAAAAGTTAAAATTTTGAATATTATATATTTTTCAACAAAACAAATTAACGAACAAATTAAAATTTTAAGGCCCTTTTGGCTTTTATGTGAATTCTGCATAGTTACAGATTTGAAAAAAATAGAAAATGAATAAAACTATTTTGAATAATATTATAATATATATTTCTTTTTCTTTTCTACATGCATGCTTACAGCACACTATTCTTTAAATACATTATATATAGAATTAGTATATTTAAGTATATATAATCCCTTTCTTCAGAAATAAGCACTGAACATAGCAAAGACAGAAACATATTGAATACAGAAACTACAAAGAATATAGAAAACTAGCTGAAGTGACCGTGGAATTTTTAAAACACTGGGGGAAAACCCGAACTTTGAAAGAAAAAAAATGTACCCATAAGTTTCCAAAAAAAATGCTAGCCAATTTTCTCTCAGAACGAAAGGTACAGAACGGTAGAAGGAAAAGTTTATTCATCTTCAGGTGTTTATACACTAGAAATACATAATAATTAGAAAAATACAGATAATGTTTAACTATTTACATATAAAAGTTTTAAGAAATTAGTATCAATTACATGCCAATGACGCTCTGGGGTACAACTAGATCCTTCAGTTAAACAGTCAACACTGACTGGTTTAAGGATACGTTTATATATCATGCAGTACGGTCAATGTTTGTAAACAAACCCGGACCAGAATAAACAGCAAATCAAGGAAAAAGGGGGCGTTCCATTTTCTTATATTAATTCAGTAAACCACAAAAGATCGCGATATAAAACTCGCGAAACAAAATCACGATTGAATTCAAATTAAATCCCACCTTTTGCTTTAAAAAATACATTTTAACAAAGTAGGCCAGAAATAAGATTTTCTTTCATTGGATGAATGTAGTTCAAAAGATTTACTAAGATTATATTTTCAATGACATAGATCCTAATTGCTTTTAAAAGTTATAAAGTTTATAGCTCAGAAATATGAAATACGGATTCATAATTCAGAAATATGAAATATGAATTTATAGCTCAGAAATATGAAATATGGATTTATAGCTCAGAAATATGAAATATGCGATGAGGGATTTATCTATTCAGAAATAATTGTATTCATCTATAGCAAGAAAACTATTTTTTGGTATTTCTAATGACAATGAATTCCAAAATTTTAAAGAAAAACTTCAGGATAATTATGAACATGGATTTGTCTGAAATCTGAAGAATTTGGTTTAGTAAATATCATTAAGCGATCCAGAAAGCAGTGTTCATTTTTTTATGTCTAAATTATCCCAATTTAAAACTATGCAAAGTGAACTAGACATAAGGAGAAGGTTGACTTTATGGATCATGACTGGTACGACAATGTGACCTCGTAGCTCCTTTATAGTTCTCAGATTTCTTTAATAAGAGGTGTTATGATTGAAAACATACTTCCTATGTTGTGGGACACCCTGCAGCTCCTTTATAGTTCTCAGATTTCTTTAATAAGAGGTGTTATGATTGAAAACATACTTCCTATGTTGTGGGACACACTGTAGCTCCTTTATAGTTCTCAGATTTCTTTAATGTGAGGTGTTATGATTGAAAACATGCTTCCTATGATGTGGGACACCCTGTAGCTCCTTTATAGTTCTCAGATTTTTTTAATAAGAGGTGTTATGATTGAAAACATGCTTCCTATGTTGTGGGACACCCTGTAGCTCCTTTATAGTTCTCAGATTTCTTTAATATGAGATGTTATGATTGAAAACATACTTCCTATGTTGTGGGACACACTGTAGCTCCTTTATAGTTCTCAGATTTCTTTAATATGAGATGTTATGATTGAAAACATACTTCCTATGATGTGGGACACCCTGTAGCTCCTTTATAGTTCTCAGATTTCTTTAATAAGAGGTGTTATGATTGAAAACATGCTTCCTATGATGTGGGACACACTGTAGCTCCTTTATAGTTCTCAGATTTCTTTAATA
>NW_019397701.1:42056-46667 GCF_000591075.1 Eurytemora carolleeae | reverse complement strand
TTCCCCCCCCCACCCCCGGGTGTAATTGTGGTGCACATCTCTAAAAACTGTAATATCAATTTACTATGACAGGTAGTGCTCGGCCCAAAAATTCCCCTTTAGAAAATACAGCAATATGCCATAAAAGAGAAATATTATTTCCATATTAAGTTTGTATTTTGTAACTGGTCTAAACCTCAGAAAATGACTCTTTTCAGATATATAACTATTATATTATATCAGTTACAAAATTCTCAGCGAGATTTAAAAAACAAAAACGACAATTATTCCAATTTTAACTACTGGTACGATCGTGTATACTGTACAATATATAAACAAGTTAAAAAATTTAGTGAGATTGAGAGAAAACGAGAAAAACGTGGATCAGCAGTAAGGTATATTTACAATAAAAAGTTTTGCTGTGCAAAAAAGATTCAATATTTTCACATTTTGTCAATATTCTTCATTATTATATTTTCAATAATTTAGGGATATGATGAATTTTGGGCATAATCGGTTTATACAGGTAATCATTTAATAAGGGATTAATTATGCACAAATCAAAATAAATTTCACAATTTATTTTCGTTTAGAAAAAACTTTTTTATAAATCTAATCTTAAATCTTAGTTTTGAAAGTTGTTTTCTTAAACGATGGATACTTCATCACAAATCTGTAACATTCATCAAAAAAGTTTAATTCCTGCAAAAAGGGGAAAAAAACTCGAAAACTAAAAAGAAATTAAAAATCTTAACAGCCATTTTTTTCATGATGAATGAAGGATTTTTAAAGATTATTTGGGGGACATGGGCTTGCTAATTGTTTACTCAGAAATGATTGTTTTCCCAATCCAGCGGCGGAAAAAAAACCATTTCTTACATATTGGGGAAAATGATTCTTAAGAGAAATAGGGGGAAATATTTTTTAAAGAAAATATTAACTATTACACTGTTATAGAGAATTTGCATGTACAATTCACATGCTGTACATTGTTCATGTATATTGGACGTTGTACAAAATAAATATAAGCATTACGTATGTACAATATACATATATAATTGCACAACGTGTTTTTAGTGTGTACAGTGTACAGGCGGGGATAGTTATCAACCAACATCGCAACCTTATCTGGATCAAACAATAGTACAACAACAACAACAACAACAGCAGCAACAACAGCAGCAGCAACATCATCTCCAACAACAGCAGCAGCAGCAAACAATATTTCAAGGAAAAGAGTTGACTAAATAATCTCATGATAAACAAGTGTTAGTGTTAAAGGGAGTGACTTCCTAGACATGGAACTTGAGCTGAAAGTGCAATATTGTAGAGAAAATCTATTTAAGAATTGTAAATAAAAGTTTCTTCTGCTGACTGAAACAACTGGTGAAATATTTCAAACCACTTAACGCTCTTTTTTATAATTATACACTGTACAATTGTCTAATTGTCTAAAGTTTTTCTCTACAATACTGCACTTTCCCCTCAACTACCACGTCAAGCCGGTCTCTCCATTTATCAAGTGTTATCAAGTGATGAAAATGTATGAAACACATCAAAATTACTAAGTGTGAATATCTTTTTATTTAATTTCTATTTTCATTATTTGTAAATTCTTGGATTGTTCAGGTCACAACAATTTCCAGCAGCCCTATATGCACACTAGGAAACCAAGCATTTATTAATCATTTTAAAGTGATTGTTTGTGTTATTAAGACTGCTCTCTGTGAATAAATTAAGATTCTAACAGTTGTTAAAATTCTGCACCTTCTAATAAGACCTCAGTCCAACCTACTAATAAGACCTCAGTCCAACCTACTAATAAGACCTCAGTCCAACCTACTATAATAAGACCTCAGTCCAACCTACTAATAAGACCTCAGTCCAACCTACTAATAAGACCTCAGTCCAACCTACTTCTGGATCGAATGAATCTTTAAAACTGTTTGCTCCTAGCTTCAATTGGAAAAAGTTTTGCGTTATTTTCTTAAACAAAATCATTCTTTTTTCATTTTCTCTCGTTTAAAAACAAATATTTTACATTCTCTCTTATCCAAAGCTAAATCTGAACTTAATATTTTTAACGAAATGTACTATCTTGAACAGGAAGTAAAATTGATATATTTGTATTTCCGGAAATAGAAATATTAAATCTTCAATTCTGCTAAAACGGAAAAAAGATTTATTTTTGGGAAAAAGGACGCTTCACTAAACTTGGTTTGAACACAGATCCCCCCATCAGATTCCGTCAATGCATCATCATCACCATCATCATCATCATCATCATGATCGTCCAATTTCTCAAGAAATGCATGAACAAGCCCAGGTCAGAAGATATACAATAATTTTATGGCTTTGTATCTGAAATTTTTAAAAACATTATCATCTCCAAAATCTGATATTTTCCTGTATAATTCCCCCCCCCCACCCCCGGGTGTAATTGTGGTGCACATCTCTAAAAACTGTAATATCAATTTACTATGACAGGTAGTGCTCGGCCCAAAAATTCCCCTTTAGAAAATACAGCAATATGCCATAAAAGAGAAATATTATTTCCATATTAAGTTTGTATTTTGTAACTGGTCTAAACCTCAGAAAATGACTCTTTTCAGATATATAACTATTATATTATATCAGTTACAAAATTCTCAGCGAGATTTAAAAAACAAAAACGACAATTATTCCAATTTTAACTACTGGTACGATCGTGTATACTGTACAATATATAAACAAGTTAAAAAAGGGACACATGGCCGTGTGACAGTACAATAAACCGGATAAATCATTACCTTGTATTAGTGTGGGTGGAACAGTACAATAAACCGGATAAGTCATAACCTTGTATTAGTTTGGAACAGTACAATAAACCGGATAAATCATTACCTTGTATTAGTGTGGGACAGTACAATAAACCAGATAAATCATTACCTTGTATTAGTGTGGAACAGTACAATAAACCGGATAAATCATTACCTTGTAGTGTTATTAGTGTGGAACAGTACTATAAACCGGATAAATCATTACTTTGTAGTGTTATTAGTGTGGAACAGTACAATAAACCGGATAAGTCATAACCTTGTATTAGTTTGGAACAGTACAATAAACCGGATAAATCATTACCTTGTATTAGTGTGGAACAGTACAATAAACCGGATAAATCATTACCTTGTATTAGTGTGGGGCAGTACAATAAACCGATTAAATCATTACCTTGTATTAGTGTGGGACAGTACAATAAACCGGATAAATCATAACTTTGTATTAGTGTGGGACAGTACAATAAACCGCATGAATCATTACCTTGTATTAGTGTGGGACAGTACAATAAACCGGATAAATCAAAACTTTGTATTAGTGTGGAACAGTACAATAAACTACATAAATCATTACCTTGTATTAGTGTGGGACAGTACAATAAACCGGATAAATCATTACCTTGTATTAGTGTGGGACAGTAAAATTAACCGGATAACCATAACTTTGTATTAGTGTGAAACAGTACAATAAACCGGATAAATCATTACCTTGTAGTGTTATTAGTGTGGAACAGTACAATAAACCGGATAAATCATTACCTTGTAGTGTTATTAGTGTGGAACAGTACAATAAACCGGATAAATCATTACCTTGTATTAGTGTGGAACAGTACAATAAACTGGATAAATCATTACCTTGTATTAGTGTGGAACAGTACACTAAACCGGATAAATCATTCCCTTGTTGTGTTATTAGTGTGGAACAGTGCAATAAGCCGGATAATCATTACCTTGTAGTGTTATCAGTTAGAAACAGTGCAATAAGCCGGATAAATCATTACCTTGTAGTGTTATTTGTGTGAAACAGTGCAATAAGCCGGATAAATCATTACCTTGTAGTGTTATTAGTGTGTAACAGTGCAATAAGCCGGATAAATCATTACCTTGTAGTGTTATTAGTGTGGAACAGTGCAATAAGCCGGATAAATCATTACCTTGTAGTATTATTAGTGTGGAACTGTGCAATAAGCCGGAAAAAAACATTACCTTGTAGTGTTATTTGTGTCAATAGGAAAATCCTCTAAAATTTGGCGATTTTTTTCAGATTCAGTCCCACAGCAATCCAATGTTCAACCAGGATCAGCTGTCAATGCTTGAAGTTGAAGATCAGCAGCAGCAGCTCCAGCAGCTAACACAAGCTGCTGCCAGCTGTCCTAAACATGGGAATGGGGTTCTCAAGGACAGAAACAATGCAATATCTGAGGTGAGCAGTAATCACGTGGTAAACGTCTATATGTTTCATGTGAACCCAATGTGCTCGGAAATCAATCAGGTTAGGTAGCCGTTCAAAGCCAGTTGGTCAATCAGGTTATTAAAGTTATAGGTGGTCAATCAGGTTATTAAAGTTATAGGTGATCAATCAGGTTATTAAAGTTATAGGTGATCAATCAGGTTATTAAAGTTATAAGTGGTCAATCAGGTTATTAAACTTATAGGTGGTCAATCAGGTTATTAAAGTTATAGGTGGTCAATCAGGTTATTAAAGTTATAGGTGGTCAATCAGGTTATTAAAGTTATAGGTGGTCAATCAGGTTATTAAAGTTATAGGTGGTCAATCAGGTTATTAAAGTTATAGGTGGTCAATCAGGTTATTAAA
>NW_019397701.1:18636-41559 GCF_000591075.1 Eurytemora carolleeae | reverse complement strand
AAACCCAGACCTAATTATTTTTAATAATAAATATAGATATTTGATATAATAAATATAGATATTTGATATATTGAATATAGATATTTGAAACCAATAGAACCTGAGTTGGAGGTAAAGAAACACAACTGGGCAATGTCCAATAAATCTAGCACCTTATTGGATCAATTGGTTGATAAAGTGCATTTGAGAAGAAGAAACTGATATATGATCCATTATTTTGCACACAAACTTGCAAACATACAATATCAATTCAAAAATTCAAACTCTCGCAACAACAAAAAACGAAAATAGCATTGCAAAAATAGTCAAACAGCGAGGCACATGAAATTGCAGAATAAGAAGACGACATCCAATGTTAACTTTATGTTTTAAAGGCCCAACTGTAGATTTACAAGAAATAGATTGACGATGTTACATTCAGAAAGACACAGTACTAGGGCTGGACGCGTTGCAACTTTTTAAATCGTTCGTTCCGTTTCGTTCGTTCCCATGAAAGAACGATCGTTCCCCAGGAACGAAGCCCAGCCCTACACAGTACACCCAGTTGTAAAATCAAATGTTTACTTCTATATTTTAAAACTTCTGTGAAAACTATTTTTCTCTCTTTAGATTCTTGGCTTAGAACCAAGCGGAAAGAAGAAGAAGTTAGAGCCTAAGGAAGAAATGAAAAAAAGAAGAGAAAAGGCAATTTGTATTGTAAGTATTTATATCTTAACAATTTGAACATCTTTAATATTTATTAGTAATGAATATTAAACAATAAACATGTATCTCCATTCTCAATACCTTGACTCTATGGCCATAGAGAATAGAATATATATTAGAGGGGAATTTAAAGAATCTTTCGGTATGAATTTTTTCAGTCCCTTTCAGCCTGAAAGGGAGTTTAAAGTGTACAAATCATGTAAATGTTCACAAATTATATGCAGTAGAGTACATTAATACTGTATGTTCCCTAGACTATTCATTTCAGTTTCGAATTTTTTAAACTGTTAAATAAACTTTATAATGAATTAGGTGAATAAAAAACATTATTTGATTTATAGTTATAACGGAAAATCATCGTTTGTAAAGTGGAAGGCATAGAGTCTATGTGAAATGTTCATTGGCCAATTATGAAACCAGCCTATTTCATAATTTGGTTTTCTTTTAACATTAATTTTAGATTTTCTATAAAATGATGTTCCAGGGCCCAAAAGGTTATATAGCATAAATATGTGAAGTACACCTGCAGTATGGAAACAGTATAACAAAATGGCCGTTTTACACTTTTGTCTAGTAAATTCCACTCTAATATATATTCTATTCTTCTGTCTATGGCCCTTTAGTGCCAGGTGTTTATTTTCTGTATTTCGTGACTCTTGAGTAACTTTTTTGACATAGATTAATAACAATACAGATAAAACACTAGATGTCGTCTTTTCGTGTTTTAGGGGTTTTCGTTCACAATAACCCTGAGGTAGAAGCCCAAAGGAGTTACGCGCATCCCCTCTCTCTGTCTTGTAATTCAACGCGGCATGCGCGTAACTCCTTTAGGCTTCTACCTCAGGGTTAGTGTGAACGAAAACCCCCTAAAACACGAAAAGACGACATCTAGTGTATTGTTATTAATCTAAGGTTTTTAATAAATATAAATCCAACCTACAATTACAAAGAATATGGATTTTCTAAAAAATTAAGCAATATTTAAGTGTATTTGATGTTGTTATAAAACAAATAGCTTTACTGGTATTTTAATAAATCACTTATTAAGTGAATTTTGTCTGTTTACACTGCACAATTGATGGGTTTCATGTTCATTGGACTATTCAAAGTCATAACTTGAGTCTAAAAGTCGAATTTCTATTCCAGAGTTTTCAAGTTCTCACTGTAGTAAATCAAATCAGTAAAAAAGAAGAAAAAAACAAGAAAAGAGAAACAGACGGAAAAAATCAAAAACAGGGATAGCAAAAAAGAAAGATGCCTTTTATATGTAATTTACTGTAAATTGTTTTAAGTTTGCTCTAAACAAAAAATTTTTTTCTGTTATATCAATTATGGTTCATTGTATGATAGTCAAAAAAGTACAAAGTTGTTTCCATAGATGAATAAATAAACATAGATAGCTTATGTACGCAAAATCAACAAGAATTGTGCAGTCCGCGAACTCATACTTCTAGGGGGTCAAAGTGTACTTCAATGATAAGCGGGGTGGTGTTTTAATGGATTTCATAATTATTAAACCACTCAGAAGTGAATTTTATTTCACTGAGCAATATATATCATATTGTCGAGAACTGAAGAAGGACATGAGAAGGACTAAACTAACTTAAATTTCTCTCTACAGAACTCATGTACACCACAAGTACTCAATGACATAAGAACAGCCAATGTTCACAACTGACCTAGTTAATCTATATAATAGGAATATCTTTAAAACATCTCTGTACATTTATATCTTTCAAGATGAAAAATGTCGTCTTATGCGCAATCTATCTTTATATATGGTTGTTTCGGCGTACATTTTTCAAGAGATTTAGTCATTCATGGTATTAGAATGTATATTCTGATTTTTTTCATTTTGTATAAATTGATCTTATTTTTTTTTCAGGATCGAGTCTCCAGAATTGTTTTCCCCTGCACATTCATTCTACTTAACATTACTTATTGGTTGGCTTTCAGTGATATCATGTCTTCTATAGCTACTAGCTAGATATATACAGCTAGTAGCTAGATATATACAGCTAGTAGCTAGATATATACAGCTACTAGCTAGATATATATCTATTAGCTAGTTTAAAAATAAAGAGACATCGGAAGAATTTATGAAATGTCGTGTTCTTAACTTTCTGATAATGGAATGCTGCAGATATTTAGTATTTTAATTATGATTATATGGAGCTTTTTAAAACTGTTCCTGCATATTCATGGCTATTTATTTATTATTGAAAATACTGAGATTTACGTATAATAGTATAAAACACTTACGATAAACTCTTACGATGGCTCAAAATCTCTGGAGTAAACTGTACCAAATAGCAAGATATTATCTATATAACTAGTAGCTAGATATTATCTATATAGCTAGTAGCTAGATATTATCTATACAGCTAGTAGCTAGATATATATAGCTAGTAGCTAGATATTATCTATATAGCTAGTTGCTAGATATTATCTATATAGCTAGTAGCTAGATATTTTCTATTTAGCTATTTAGTTAGGTATTATATATATTTATAGATAGTAGCTAGATATATAATCTGTAGCTATTAGAAGATAATAAAAAAAGCTACAGATAATGATAGCTCAAATATTTATTTCCCATATCACTTATGAGAATTAAACATGATAAAAAACAAGGTACAGGGTGTCCCACGAAACATGACAGTTGGTAAATAGTTTAGAATGTCTTCTTTCACAATTTGTTAAGTTGTTTAATACCAAAGACAATAATAAAAGTAGCATAAAGGAGTCATATTACCGTAAAATTAAGTTCAAAGTAAAATATATTTGTGCAAAACATTTTTAAAACGAAATAAACTGCAAACAGCCTTTAATTTCTAATACAAAGTATGGAAGACGACATTCAAAACTATTTACCAACTGTCATGTTTCGTGGGACACCCTGTAAGTTAAATGTATGATTTACAATTTTGTCAATTTTTTAAAGTTAAGATAGCAAGTTACATCAGACTGACAATTTTAAGATAAACATTAACTAAAACTATATTTGGTATATATAACAAAACATTAACTAAACATTAACTAAAACTATTTACAAAATTGTTAAAAATATAAAATTGCTAACATGCTTGGTTTACCTTGTTAAAGAAAACCTCAAAGAGTCGAAATTAAACAAATCATAAATACACTGCTTAAATTGGCTTGAATTGAATGGAAATACTTTAAGTGATAACCAGAAAACCATGGGAATAGGAAGACGACATACTAGCAATACTTCTGTTTATTTGATGTTGTTACAAAGGAAATAGTTTTACTAAACACTTATTAAATCACTAATTTAGTGAAAAGGGCCTGTTTTCACTGCACAATTGCTGTGTCTCATACTCATTGGAATATTTAAAGTTATAATTTGATTCTAAAAGTCGTCTTCCTATTTCAGAATTTTCTTTTAAAATTTAACTCATATCTTTAAAAAAGTTGTTTAAAATACTTCATTTTGTTAATACGTGTGTGCATATCAAGTATCAATGTATGTAAATACAGGGTACTCACATGACTGTAAAGATGAGACTGTAAAGACGACCCAAAACTCTAAAAATATGACGATTTGAAGCTTGATTTATGGTTTCTGTATTTCATTGACTATCTTAATCGTTTAGTAAATGATCAATCACCTACAAGGAACCCTGAATGTAGGAAAACAAAATAAACAACTGATTTGAAGTCTCATCCTTTGTGGGTAACCCTGTATGTACAGTGTACACTAATTTGTACAATTTATTAACATTAAATGAGTTTGCTAAGATGGTTCATCAATGGGATTGTTTGATTATATCTAGATAGTATTTCGTTCGTTTATCGTTTGTGCCAGACCCATTTCGTTCGGGTTTTTTTCAATCGTTCAATAAAAATTGTTTTCGTTCGTATCAAGAATATCGTTCATTTTCCATCTGAATTATGGCGGTTTTCTCACTTGAACCATCGTTAATTAAAATTGTTCGTTCAATAAGATAGTTTTTAAAAACGATAGGTTTTTTCAAATTCTTTTGGAAATATTAGATTTTCGTTCGTTTTTCTTTTCTCTGAACGATCCAAATCGTTCGTCCATCGCTTTTTTTGAACTACACCAAAGTTCACTAGGAATGTTTAGTTGAGAAAAAAGATGCCCATCTCTACTGATCAGGCCCGTATAAGTTTGTTTATATTCCTTCCAGAAACTGAAGTACACTTTTAAGTAAAAAAAATATATTCATCTGTTTTAATTCAACTTTATTATTTAACCATACGAGATTTCTAAAGAAGAAAATAGGATTAGAGAGTTCTACTTTCATGATATAAAACCTTATAAAATGAATGTTAACTAAAATGTTAAAATGTGAATGTTACCTAAAATGTTTGAAAAGTGAATGTTAACTAAAATAATTATCTCACAAATATTTAAAGCACAATTTTTCCATTTTTAATGTTGACAATTTGTAAATATTTTCCACAACAAATTACGTCATAAATTAAAAGCAATAAAGTCCTACATTTTTCTCCTTATCAGATCAAATTGCAGTACACTGATTATTTCTGTTTAAAAATGTGAATAATTTGCAGTACACTGATTATTTCTGTTTAAAAAATGTGAATAATTTGCAGTACACTGATTATTTCTGTTTAAAAAATGTACTTTCAGTGTCCTTTGTTTAATGTACTTTAGGAATTTACTTTCAAGTTGTCCTTAACTAAGCGGTTTACTTACATGCCCGAGTCACAACGGTATTCTTTAAACTTTTTATTGGATTGAGAATTAGGAAAATATTGTCGTTATTTTGTACTTTAAAGCAATTAATTCTGTTGATTTCCTTCATCGTCTCTGCAATACATTTAAATTAAAATTTGAATTTAAAATGATCAACCTTACGATGAAAAAAAGGAATAACTCAATCATTTTTGCTGAGACAATTTTTAAGATAGGGTCAACTTTGAAGTGTCGCTACGCTTTGGGCTTGGATTTTTACCACTCTTACTTACTTTTGCTTTTCTGTAGCCCTTTACGTGTACATTTTAGCACGGTAAAGCACTTGTTGTTAGCTTTGGTTTTTAAGAAGTAATTGGCAAATTTAAATCCCAGTGAAAGGTCGCTAGAAATTACAATTACAGTCCCTTTAAATTGTTTCCCAATACCTGGGCCGTTTGTTTAAATTGCTCAAGATCACGCCATACATTTAATACCATTAAATTCCTTTATATAGTTTTCTTATCAGTAGATTTAGAATTTCTAAATTTTTCACCATGAGCTGAAAACTTTAGAATGAGATATCCTTAATCCCGATTACTTAATCTGAGTATCCAATGGACACACTTTTGATTTTCTTCTTAACCCGTTCTTTCTTGGATACAGTAGAGAAAAATTAAAAACCAGTTTTACTAAATTAGAGAGTCCCTCCGTTTCTTTAAAATTTTAAATGGCGCGCAAAAATTTCAAATTTACCGGCTTCATATACGCGACTCTGATTGGTTGAATTTTATACACTTTTCAGAATACAAGCACAAGATTAGGTTAGTCTTGATTTTGAGAAAAAGAGAGGATCAAGCATTAATCTCAATATCCACCATTCTAAAGTTTTCAGCTGATTATATAATAGCATCCAATTGTTGTAAAGGAAACATTTAATAAACTTTCTAAAAAATAAGGGGTTTATTACAACTAAACGTTAAGTTTTTAAAGTTAAAGTGACTGTTCGCGTAATTTCAAGTGAAACCCATGCAAAGATGTCGAAGCCCGATTTAAACGGAACCCTTGAAACATTTATTTAATCAATAATGTTGAAGATAATGTTATATTTATAATTTATGATTAAATCTGATAATTCTATATGTTTTCCTGTAGTAGAATTCCTATATGTTTTCCTGTAGTAGAATTGCAATTTACTTAGAAATCAAGATTGAAAATAATTAGTTTTTTAAATTTTAAACATTAATATCTAATTCATACTTGATCAGACAAAGTTTTCAAGGGTACTGTTGTGTATCGGGCATTGCCGACTTTAAATTTAAGGTCACTTGAAATGGCTCTTACTGATCCCGTTAAAAACAAGCGGTAACATAATGAATGACCAACACGCTACTTTGATCTGATTATTTGTTTACGAACGGATTAAAAAAAGTATTACCGTGTCCAGTCCTAGCCTTCACTTGCATCTTCTTTCTTCCTTTTAACCTTTCAATCCCATTCATTTTTCCTTTCAACCGTTTTCTTTTTAATCTTCCTACCTTTCAGGTTTCTTTCTTCCATGGTTCCTTTCTTCCATAGTTCCTTTCTTCCATAGTTCCTTTCTTCCATGGTTCCTTTCTTCCATGGTTCCTTTCTTCCATAGTTTCTTTCAACCACATTTTCTTTCTTCCATAGTTCCTTTCTTCCATGGTTTCTTTCTTCCGTGGTTCCTTTCTTCCATAGTTTCTTTCAACCACATTTTCTTTCTTTTTCTTCGGCGCCATGTTATTTGTCCTACACATCATATGTCCTACAGTTAGAGGGAAACGTAATTTCTCTCATTATTCCGTAAACCCCCAACTTTACTTTCTTTGCAACATTTTACCCTGATCTTATATTAATCGACTCTCTTTTTCTGTTCACCCCCCCCCCCCACCAACTTCATAAATCTTCTTTCCTTTTGCCTCTGATTTTATTTAAAATTCTGAATTCCTTTTGAGAGAATTAATGTTTGAGCCGTCAATAGGGAATTTCTATTTGGATCTAACTAAACATTTTAAAACAAACTTTCACAGCATTAAAGGGAGTGCCGATGCAATTTTAACTAGCCTAGTATTTAAAGGGACAGACCGGCTATGTAAGGTAGTTTAAAGTCTCAAATAAATCCTAAAGAATTTGTCCACAACACTGCATACTCAGTTCAACTACCTTACATAGCCGGTCTGTCTTCAAGGCGGTGTATGCACACATGGATTCAAACTGCTATGAAAAGTTGCATCAATGTACTAGACAGGGTCGATTTTGAAGTGTCGCAACGAATTTTGCTTTTATTTTACCGCTACAAATCACTTTTATTTATGCGTAGCCCTTAATATGACCATTTGAGAACTTTACAGCAGTAGCACTTGTTTTTAGCTTTAGTTTTTAAGAAGAAATTGGCAAAATTCGCATCAATTTTTGCTTGAGAGCTTGCATTCCTAAATCACAGTGCGCATTTAACCCTTTATTTAAGCATCAATAAACATTATATCTAACTTTAGTGTTGTTAGGAATCAGGCATTGATCCTCAAATTTAAAAGTGCCCCCGATGGATATCTAGATTAACAATGTCTTCATAAAAGTTTCGATTTCTGTAAAAAATGTTGATTTCTGTTTGGTGCTGGAGTTATAAAACTATATTATAGCAACATGTTATAATATAACTCAGATTTAAAGATATTTTTATTGTTAATTAGGCTAGGAGCTCTTTTAATAAAGGTCATTTTAGATTCAGTAACAACCGTTTAAATATTTATCCATGGATTGATGTAACTATAAAAACTTATGTTAAAGAATGTATGCATGCTAAAAAATGTAATAATGTTTAGATTTATTGTATGTTAATAGTTTATTGAACCTGTTATATATATGTTTGTTGTTATATTGTTGTTCATGTTAAAATCTAACTTAGTTTAACAGATTAATAAAAAAACTAAAATTAAATAATTTTATTTGACCCCTATATTTGAAAAGTGTCGTAAAATTTTGCGACCCAGCAATATCCTATTTTTAATTGTTTTTTTTTTTGCGAGCACTCAAAACCTGTGAACGTAAAATATGAAATTTCCGATAGAATAGCAAGGATAGAATGAGACCCATAAAGATTAGAAAGACGACATTCTTATGTGAATTTGTTTTACTACAGGGTGTCCCACAAAACATGACAGTTTATGAAAAGTTTAAAATGTCTTCTTTCATAATTTGTTAAGTTGTTTGATAACAAAGACGATGATGATAAGAAATGCTAAATAGCAGTAATAATATAGCAAAATTGATTTCAAACAAATATATATTTGAGAAAAAAATTTGAAATAAACTACACAAGGTCTTAATTAATACAGTTTGATGAAAGAAAACATTGAATTTATTCGCCAACTGTCATGTTTCGTGTGACATCCTGTAATTGCTTAAAAAGTTAAAACTATGTGTATTGTGTAGTTTGATGGGTAAACTGCACTATTCCAGTGCAGGGATCCATATAATTCCATTTCTGATCCCAAATAGGATCGGGGTTGAAGTACATTTAGGGGCATGAAAGTACACTTTATATGTCATTGTGAACTTTGACAAGTTTTTGTGTAAGTGTACTACACACTTCAGAAATGTGTACTGCATTTGGGGTGTTAAAAGATGTAATTATTAGTATTTAATAAAAGAGATAAATTATGATATACAGAAAAATAAACACTCCCTTGCAGTAAACATTCCGCAGTATGGAATTTTTTCTACAACTTGACATTATACTTCCAATTGTTTACGATAACAACTAGTTTATTTCTGCTCCTAATATCAATCAATCAACATTTGGGATTGATCAGATCAAGGAGAATTGAATACAAGGAGGGGGCAATAGGGTTTCCGTACACTTTGCTGTGACGTTTTTGGGCTGCTGGAGAACTAGTATTTGCGTAACAACAATAATAAAGGCAGCTGATCTAATGTAAACAAACATGAGTTAGTATACGGTGAATCTTCATCTAACCCCAGAGATGCACCAAATGTCTGTTTATCATTTGTGTTATTGTTTACAATCTTTATTATTGTTGTTACGCAAAAACCAGTTCTCCAGCAGCCCAAATACGTCACAGCAAAGTGTACGGAAACCTTATTGCCCCCTCCTTGTATTCAATTCTCCTTGGATCAGATGGAATTATACGGACCCCTGCACTATTCACTGAAATCTGAACAACATTAAAAGTTATTTATCGAATTTTTAGATAGCCTTGACTTTAAGGCTTTGCAACCGCTTGGGCTTTAATTTCAGCTCACCATGCCACTCATACTTTTGTATAGCCCTGGGAATATTTATTCTTTATCGCTTATGTTTAAATGGAGTAATTAACGAAATACTGTTTAATTTTTGCACTGCACAATTGCTGTGTTATATGTTCACTGGATTTCTTAAAGGCATAACTTAAGTCGAATACTTTTTTACTATTCTGCCGATTTACATTTTCTTTACAATTACATTGGAAGCCGGGTACCCCTGTTAATTTTGTTATTTGATAATGGACTTTGGTTTTTGACCTTAAGTATGCTCCTTCAAAAATATTTTATCTTTACTTTGCTAAAAAACATAATACATAGTAAATAATGATAAAAAATATTAAAAAAAAACATTTTAAGATGGCTTTTCAAGATATTTTTGAAATTTTATATTACATTATTTATCATTTTTACTTATATTTAAAAACTTTAAAACAAATCTTTGCTCCGCTCTTTACAAATATTTACAATGCATTAATTTTGCAAGGGGTTTTTATTAGGGAAAATTATAGGGTTGTTATCAAGTATTTAATTATGTTTAATTTTAATTTGTTCAGCTTTCGTCAATCTTGGTTTCATTTATTAAAATTGAAATCGGAACAAAATTCTAAATAGCTCCGGTAATTTTGACACCACTTAAAAGGCAGACCACATTTTGGAAATCCCAGGACTAGACAATTTTGTGATTACTGTCTGTGAAAGAAGGTTGGCGACTGAATCTCTCCAATAATTTAAAAAATAAAAGACGAATTTTAAATCATGTTTCGTGTGACACCCTGTAGCAGAAGGATATTTTACATTATTAACACTGAACACTGATATGTAAAGTAGATTAACATTTTTTCTAAAAGATTCTATACGATGTTTGTTTTTTTAAATCACAAATAAATAAACTTAACATTTTTTAGATAATGGTTGTCAGTTGAAAACATGTGACAATCTCAGATCATATTAAATAAAAAGATAATTTGCAATTATTTTCACATTTTAAAGAAATAAGACAGTTATCATTCTATGAGATTTGTTGCTGTCAGGGAGATAAAAAATAACTTTATAAATGTGTAAGTTTTAAGTTGGAGGGGGCGGTGGGTGAGAGGATCTGATATCTAATAAATGTAAAATCTATTTGTTAAGAATTGCTGACAAGAATATAGAATCAGTGAGAACCAGAAAACTCTGAAATAGGAAGACGACTTAAAGGAATAGTCCAGGGAGTAAGGAATAGTCCGATGAACATGAGACACAGCAATTGTGCAGTGTAAACAGAAAAGATCTTTTTACTTAAAAATCTGGCCAGGCCGGTTTTGATTGAATAAGTACCTTGAGAACAGTGTCAGCAATATCTTTATAAACGTGTATTATCTGGCATCATCAGATCATTAAGTAAAAGGGTCTGTTCACCAACAGACAAAATCTACAGATAATTACGAAGTTCATGTGAACGATATTAAGATTGTTGCCTCCAATAGAGTATTTCAAAAGCTTAAAAATGGTTTGATAAAAAGTTCACAACTGAATGTAACATACAAGGATGTAAAAATAAGACGGATTTAATTCCGTACCGTGGTTTCTGAATATTCTTTAATATTTTATTTTCAATTATTATCAATTAAAATATTTAAAGTAGATCGCTATTTTTCACTGCCTTATAACTAACATTACCAACCTATGATTCACTTATACAGAGGAACGGTAAGCTATAAATTAGTTAGGGGAATCAAAGTTAATCAATTGGTTAAATAAAAAGGAACTGTATCCACTCCGCGAAGTTTTTGTTACTGCGCAGCGGAAACCCTCGAGAAAGAAAACTACCTATAACTTCCCTGTAAAGTACAGGGTGTCCGAAAAAACATGGGAATTCAAGGAAGAATTGGATATCGTCTTTGCTATGAATTAGCATTATAATACCTAATTTCAAAAGCCATAATATTATTATGTCTGTTAGAGTTTATTTTATGAAAAGGGTAAAAGACTTCAAAGATGTGTCTATAATGCCTCCGCAAGACGAACAGTGATCGAAGACGGACAAGTTTACTGTGGTTGAATACTGCAATTTTCTTGTTTTACTAAGTTCAACTGTATGCAGTCAAAAAATAAACAAACAAAATGTGAACATAGCAGACAGATTACAGCTTTCTCAGTACTAAATCAGAGAATTATTTGAAAAGACGATATCGAATTCGTCACTGGATTCCCATAATTATTGGGACACCCTGTAGCTTGAAATAATTATTAACAATTTTCAACAGGTTTTGATGTTTTATCAAAACTGGGCTGGAAAAATAAAATATTATTACCAAAAATAGAAAATTTTGTTTATTGAGAAGCAAAAGACTTAAGTTTACCTTGGGATTAAAAGCTTTAGGTTGTTTTTTGTCTAATCCTTTTAGGGTAACCTTGTACTTGATAAAAAAATGTCAAATTACAGGGTTAACCACAAAGGATGAGATTGTAAAGACGACCTGAAACTCTTACAATATGACGATCCAAATATTAAATTAAATATTCTTCTTAAAATATTGTCTTTTATTGGCTTATTTAATGTTGGCCAACGAAAAAAAAACAGTTTATAGTTGCTGGAAATCATGAATTAAACAGACAGTAAAAAGTAAAAAAAAGAGACAGCTCACATCACAGTATTGAATTATTCTTTATAAATTGAATTTGGTTGTATACTCTCATTTGTCTTGGATGTTGTAACTAATAATTGCAGTAATTGAAGAAGAATTTCAAATCTACAGAAATCCGTCAAATGAATTAATGACATAAGGACGTTCATGATGTCCCATATCATTATTAAATAGCATCTTATCTGAACAAAACAATTCTTTAGAAGATAACATTATGGAACATCATAACAAGCACAGGGTGTCCCATGAAAGATGACAGTAGCAAGACGACTTGAAAGACGTCTTAAATCTTGGAATTTGTTTGGGACATTCTCTGGGCTGAGCGATGCGTGAGTATTTTCAACATGAGGATATTCAGGTGACGTGCTGTAGTTGCAGCAAACTCAAATGAGAACAAGGATATCTCACACGTCAGTGTTTATTTTCAACATGTCCTTGAGGACAAGGATATATCACACCTTCGTGTTTACTTACAACACATCTCTTAAGTAACTTTCTGTAGTAGCAGCAAACTCACATTAAGGACAAGGATATCTTACACCTTCATGTTTATATTAATATGACTCTTTAAGTGACTTGCTGTTGTTGCAACATAATCACATTCAGAACAAGGATATCTCACACCTTCATGTTTATATTCAACATGCCTCTTTAAATAACTTGATCTTGTTGCAACATGCTCTCATTGAGAACAAAAATATCTCACACCTTCATGTTTACTTTCAACATGTCTCTTTAGGTTATCTGCTGTAGTTGCAGCAAACCCACATCGAGGACAAGGATATCTCACACCTTCATGTTTATATTCAACATGTCTCTTTAAATAACTTGATCTTGTTGCAACATGCTCACATTGAGAACAAGGATATCTCAACCTTCGTGTTCACTTTCAACATGTCTCTTTAGGCTACATGCGGTAGTTGCAGCAAACTCACATTGAGAACAAGAATATCTCACACCCTCATGTTTACATTCAATATGATTCTTTAAGTTACTTTCTGCAGTTGCAGCAAACTCACATTGAGAACAAGGATATCTTACTCTTTCATGTTTAAATTCAATATGTTTCTTTAACTTACTTGCTGTAGTTGCAGCAAACTCACAATAAGGACAGGGATATCTCACACCCTCATGTTTATATTTAATATGACGTTCTAAGTTACTTGCTTTTGTTGCAACATAATCACATTGAGAACATTGATATCATTCTTGACTCTTCTTGATTCTCTTTGGCTTGGGTTCAGATTGTAGAGGATCAAGATCATTAATAACCATGTTTTCTACTGAATAGTAAAAGATTGAGAATATATTTATTAAATGGCTAATTTCAAAAATAGCACGGGCAACGGTAATTTATTAAACTGGTTATTGAATATTGATAATTATCATATTAATATAATTTACCGCCGACCCATGATTCCCCACATACAGAATGAAATAAAGTTATGTTATTTCTCTTGGAAAATCAAGTAAAATAACCCCCCGCTCTGAGAAGAGAAGAGAAAATATATCGAGAAAAAAATTAAAACCTTAGCCCAGAAATTGGTTTACTCTAACCTAACCTTCAAAATTAAGATTACATCATATTTTACTTATAAAATATTGAAAAATTAGTTCAATTGAAAAATACCTGGGTAGTTCTTTTGAACGTATATGTAAAGGAATATTTATTTGATGTAAATTAGACGTATGTATTGAATTTGCATGTGTGGGGGGGGATGAGCTAGACAATTTAAGCTAGTCTACTCATTATATAATCAAACAAATATTATTTAAAGTATTAAATATTGTGAATTTTACCTTGTATTCTTGTATTTTTCATCTTTATAACATCTTTATGTAGATTAACAGTGCATGTATTATCTTCAGTAGAGGAGGGAAGGATTTCGTCCTTGAAGGAAATTGTTTCTTCTTTTATCTCAAAGTCTTCCATATTTAATTCTTCTTTAATAATCTCGGCCATTCTGTCTGAAAAAAAATTCAGCGTAAAATAGAAAAATTTTGAAATCAATGTTTATATTCAATATGTCTATTCAGGTTACTCGCTGTAGTTGCAGCAAACTCACATTGAGGACAAGGATATCTTACTTCTTCGTGTATACTATCAACATGACTCTTTAAATTACTTGCTGTAGTTGCAGCATACTCACATTGAGAACAAGGATATCTCACTCCTTCGTGTGTACTTTCAACATGTCTCTTTAAATCACTTGCTCTTCTTGCAACATACTCGCATTGAGAACAAGGATATCTAACTCCTTCGTGTATACTTTTAATATGATTCTTTAAGTTACTTGCTGTAGTTGCAGCAAACTCACATTGAGGACAAGGATAACTTACTCCTTCGTGTTTATTTTTAACATGACTCCTTATATGACTTACTGTTGTTGCAACATACTCGCATTGAGAACAAGGATATCTCACTCCATCGTGTGTACTTTCAACATGTCTCTTTAAATCACTTGCTCTTCTTGCAACATACTCGCATTGAGAACAAGGATATCTCACTCCTTCGTGTATACTTTTAATATGATTCTTTAAATTACTCAATGTAGTTGCAGCAAACTCACATTGAGGACAAGGATAACTTACTCCTTCGTGTTTATTTTTAACATGACTCTTTAAATGACTTGCTGTTGTTGCAACATACTCGCATTGAGAACAAGGATATCTCACTCCTTCGTGTTTACTTTCAACATGTCTCTTTAAATCACTTGCTCTTGTTACAACATGCTCACATTGAGAGCAAGGATATCTCACTCCTTCGTGTATACTTTCAACATGAATCTTTAAATGGCTTGCTGTTGTTGCAACATGCTCACATTGAGGACAAGGATATCTTACTCCTTCGTGTATACTTTCAACATGTCTCTTTAAATCACTTGCTCTTGTTGCAACATGTTCACATTGATAACAGGGATATCTCACTCCTTCGTGTTTCCTTTCAACGTGTCTCTTTAGATCACTTGCTCTTGTTGCAGCAAACTCACATTGAGAACAAGAATATCTCACCCCTTCATGTTTACATTCAATATGATTCTTTAAGCTACTTGCTGTAGTTGCAGCAAACTCACAATGGGGACAAGGATACCTCACCCCTTCATGTTTACATTCAATATGCTTCTTTAAGCTACTTGCTGTAGCTGCAGCAAACTCACAATGAGGACAAGGATATATCACCCCTTCATGTTTATATTCAATATGATTCTTTAAGCTACTTGCTGTAGTTGCAGCAAACTCACATTGAGGACAAGGATATCTCACACCCTCATGTTTATATTTAATATGACGTTCTAAGTTATTTGCTCTTGTTGCAACATAATCACATTGAGAACATTGATATCCGTCTTGACACTTCTTGATTCTCTTTGGCTTTGGTTCAGATTGTAGAGGATCAAGACCATTAATAACCATGTTTTCTCCTGGATAGTAAAAGATACAATATTTATGAGTAGAGAGTGGGAAAATATTTATTAAATTGCTAATCTTCTTATCCCTTAACCAAGCCAATAATTTCAAAAATAGCCCGGGCAACGGTACTTCATTAAACTGGTTAATGAATATTGATATTTATCATATTATATAATTTACTGCCATTTGAGTCTTTGACCAACATTGCCAACCCATGATTCCCCATGTGTTCTCTCTTTGAAAATTAAGTAAAATAACCTCCCGCTCTGAGAAGTTTTTATGAAAATATTCATGCATTTTCATCTCAAAAGACGATAAAATTGTGTACAACTACCTTTTCTGGAAGTTTAAAAATACACTTTACCACAGGTTCCTTTTAAAATAGTTTAAATAATTATTATTTATTATCTATACTTTCTAATGTAAGCATAATTGCCAAAAATGTTATTTGCATATCTGGCAGAAGATCCAATAAAGCTACAGTTACCCTGTTCATTGCATTAAAGCGATACATATTTTGTTAACAATTTTGAGAGGCGAATAACAATGAATTCTTTCGACACCTCACAATATTTTTTTACCCCATCCTCCCCCCCTTTAACGTAAAAACAAAAAGTTTACAAAATTAGGAAGTTTACCTTGTATTTCTGCATTTTCCAGCTTTATTTTTACTTCAGGTATATTAACAAACCATGTATCCTCTACAGTAGAGGTTATCTCAGATTCTTTATTCATATTCTCCGCCATTTTATCTAAAATATATATTAAACGTGTTAAACTAAATACAGACAAATTTTCCTAATGAAGATATTATTTTTCAGGAGAAATTAGTTTAAAAACTAGTTCACTTGGCCCATTATTAGTAATGAATGTTAGAAATGGGCCAATTCATGAATTAAAAAATTGAGCTTTTAGGATCCCGTGTGGATGGGCAGGGAAAATATAACAATAATAATATAGCCACTAAAAATATAACCACCAAAAATATAACGTACTAAAATATATGTTGCCAAAAATATAAAGATCCAAAAATATAATAATTTTTGAGATAATAATATAGTGCAGAGAAGGAGGGGTTTCTCTATGCTTCTTTTCCCCAACCCCCCAACCCCCTCTTGCCAAAAAAACAAGGAAAATATAGAGACGGAACTCTGTAAATCCTGGATAGAGACGGGAACTCTGTAAATCCTGGATAGAGACAGGAACTCTATAAACCCTGGATGGAGACGGAAACTCTGTAAACCTTGAATAAGTACGGGAGTTCTGTAAACCTTGGATTAGAATCCTGATGGGTGTACACCAACCAGACAATCAGCATTTTACCTAAATATCCAACCAAAAAGATTGAACTTCGAAATAAGGAACAAATTCTTCAGCAACCTTAACGTCAAAACCTGGAACAAGCTCACAAATAACATCAAAGATGCTCCACACCTGAAGCTTTTCAAATCTCTTCATGACAAAACCTGGATGGAGATGTGGATAATTATAAACCAGAGAACTCTGCTAATCTTCTACTTGAAGTACCCAGGAGTAACAAACACAAACAAACAAACAAACATACCATGCACTAGGATACCAGTTTATACTATACTGGCTTCATGGAAAATATTGATGTAAACAAGGCCATTTTCTGAAGCACTGTGTCCAAGATAAACTTACAAGAACCAATATTCTTTTGTCAAAAATATCCACTCCTTTCCTATCCTTCCTTATTCCATTTGTCATTATTAAGGCTCAATTCTGACATAGAAAATCCTCAGAATGTTTAAATCACTAAAAAATCAATTTATGTTTGAACCTGAACCTTCAAACAGTTAAGTCCGACATTCCAAGCAAACTGAAAACTGCAGATCAGCTAAAAACTAATGAAAGTCAGAGAAAAAATTCACTGCTATTTTTCTAAGGGGATGATGGAGATGGCATGTTTGATGTAGGAGAAGGGGGGGCCCTGCCTTCATTTTTGGTTCAAATCTTCCAATTTTTTGGCTGCAGACCTAATTAGTGATCTGAATTCCTAAAATAAAATAAATTGAATTTTAATGACCTCTAATAACCTCTAATGACCTCCACAAAAAGAAAGTATTTTAACTATGACTTAGTGCAAATCAAACCAAAGCTAGGAACCCAGGGAATACAGTAGCAGCAAAAAATCCAGTGTTTGACCTTCAAATGACCTCTTACGACCTCTAATGACCTAAATGACCTCCAAAAATGAAAATGTTTTAACTATGGCTTTATGAATATCAATTAAAAACTTGGAATCCCAGGAAAACAGTAGCAGCAACGAATCCAGTGTTTGACCTTCTAATGACCTTCAACGACCTATAATGACCTAAATGACCTCCAAAAATGAAAATGTTTTAACTATGGCTTTATGCATATCAAACTAAAGCTAGGAACCCGGGGAATACAGTATCAGCAACAAATCCAGTGTTTGACCTTCTTATGACCTCTTACGACCTCTAATGACATAACTGACCTCCAAAAATAAATTTTTTTTAACTATGGCTTTATGCATATAAAACAAAAGATAGGAACCCAGGAAATACAGTAGCAGCAATGAATCCAGTGTTTGACCATCTAATGACCGCAAACGACCTAAAATGACCTCCAAAAATAAAAATGTTTTAACTATGGCTTTAGGCATATCAAACGAAAGCTAGGACCCAGGGAATACAGTAGCAGCAACGCATCCAGTGTTTGACTTTCTAACAACCTTTAATGACCTCCAAATTGAAAATGCAGCAACAAATCTAACCATTTACAACTCTTTATTTCGATCATTTATTGAATATGGAATTTCAGCCTGGGGATGTAACAAATGTTCAGAAATTCTGTATTCCCTGGGTTCCTAGCTTTTGATTTATATACATATAGCCATTGTACAAACATTTTTATTTTAAAGGTTATTTTAGGACATTAGAGGTCATTAGATGGTCAAACACTGGATAAATTGCTGCTACTGTATTCCATGGATTCCTAGTTTTCGTTTGATATGCATTAAGTCATGGTTAAAACATCTTCATTTTTGGAGATCATTTAGATCATTAGAGGCCGTTAGAGGTCCTTAGAAGGTCAACCACTGGATTCGTTGCTGCTACTGTATTCCTGGGGTTCCTAGCTTTTGATTGATATGAATCCAGCCATAGTTCAAACATTTTCATTTTTGGAGGTCATTTAGGTCATTAGAGGTCATAAGAGGTCATAAGAAGGTCAAACACTGGATTTAATGCTGCTACTGTATTCCCTGGATTCCTAGCTTTTGTTTAATATGCATAAAGCCATAGTTGAAATATTTTCAATTTGTGGAGGTCATTAGAGGTCATCAGAGGTTATTAAAATTCAATTTGATTTTATTTTAGAAATTTCTATCACTAATTAGGCGTGCAGCCAAAAAATTGGAAGGTTTGAACCAAAAATTAAGGCAGGGTCACCCCCCCCCCACACATCAAACATGCCATCTCCACCAACCCCTTTTGTCAAACTATTTTTGACCAAAAATATAAAAAAAATTTTAAACCACTAACTTAACCTTTTCAAATTAAAAATAAAACCATTTTCAGCCATGAAAAAACTATTATTTTGACTAAAATGAAATATATGAACACTACAGATAACATGGAAAACAATTGATGGAATTTTTATTAAACCTGAAGTCTTTTACATGGTTATATTTTTGGTTTAAAATATGGTTATATTTAATATTTTAAAAATTGTATTTTTTTGTAAAGAAATGGTCATATTTTTGTTTAAGAAATGGTTATATTTTTAGCGAAAGAATTGTTGTATTTTAATAACAATTTTAAAACCAAAACCTAACCTTTTCAAATAAAAATATAATCATTTTCGTTCAAAAATATAACTATTTTCGAAAACAATTGATTGAATGTTTATGAAAACTAAAGAGCTTTACATGGTTTTATTGGTTTAAAAAATGGTAATATTTTGGATTTAAAAGAAATGATTATATTTTTGTTTGAGAAAATATTTACATTTATTTGTCAAAATATGGTTATATTCTAAGTAAAAAAGTGGTCATATTTTAGGTTAGTTATTTTTTGGCCGGTTATATTTTTATCAGTAATATTATTGGTAGTTATATTATTGGCGCTATATTTTTCCAGTGTGGCCTTGCTTCATGGTTAGCCATAAAATGGACATAAATTCTATACATCATTATTTTCCGCAGATTTTTAGCTCATTTTCCTAAATGTAAACAATAGACAAGAGGGGAGGAGGAGGAAGGCATGGGAGGAGGAGGAGGGAGGGTGGTGGGAGGTACGGGCAGAGACCTAAGGGGAAAACATGGGACCCATCAAATTATCATAGACATAATCTACTTTTTTAACATTGGTTTTGGTCTAAATAAAAGTAAAGAAAAAAAAGGTTAGGCACAGAAATTGTTTTACCCTAACCTAACCTTCAAAATTAAGATTACATCATATTTTACTTATAAAATTAGATGTATGTATCAAATTTGCATGTGTGGGGGGGGGAATGAGCTAGACAATTTAAGCTAGTCTACTCAGTATATAATCAAACAAATATTATTTAAAGTATTAAATATTGTGAAGTTTACCTTGTATTCCTGTATTTTCCATCTTTATATCATCTTTATGTAGATTAACAGTACATGTATTATCTTCGGTAGAGGAGGGAAGGATTTCTTCCTTGAAGGAAATTGTTTCTTCTTTTATCTCAAAGTCTTCCATATTTAATTCTTCTTTAATAATCTCGGCCATTCTGTCTGAAAAGTACATTCAGTGTAAAATAGAAAAATTTAGAAATTAAAAGATTTTTAAAGATTTTATTTAAATAATGGATTCTCTCAGATTTTTGCATGCAGCCCTGAATGGGAACTATTTCTTAATAAAAAAACAAAAACAGGAGAAAACAACAATTTCCTCTCATTTTTTCAAAACCTGTATTAGTCCCGCATTGGGTGTCAATAGTCATCTGTTAGGAAACTATATTTTAGACTTTTAGAATACCTTTCACCCTGTACTAATACACATATAGACTTTCAGAATACATTTCACCCTGTCCTAACTCAATTTTAGACTTTCAGAATACCTTTTACCCTGTCCTAATACAATTTCACCACCTTTCCTGCATTTTCCCCTTAAAAACGCCCTTGAAGCCTTCTTACTTTGTTCCTTGAAATTTTTCTCAGATTTGTCAGCTAATTTTTTCCTGTATTTTCCGGAAATTTTTCAAAAACTTTTTCAGGTCCATGTGGGATGTCAATAGTCATCAACTTTCGGTCGGGAACCTCAATTATAGACCCCCCCATACAACAACCCCTATTTCCCGCATTTTCCCCTACCAAAGTGACAATGAAGTCTTCTGAAAATTATAATCAATAGTTTTAAACAAATTTATAAATGACATTGTAATTGACCAATTTCATATTTAGATATAAAAATATCCTTTGAAAACACAGATTACAGAAAATAAATAACTACAGGTATTAAGCTAAATTTATAAAAGTGTGATTTTGTAAATTATTTTAAATTAAAGGGAACATATAATAATTAGGTTAAAGGGTTACTTACAAAAGATAAAACTTCAGAGACGACTGTACAGAATGTAAACTGTCTGA
This sequence comes from Eurytemora carolleeae, assembly GCF_000591075.1. Taxonomy (NCBI): domain Eukaryota; kingdom Metazoa; phylum Arthropoda; class Copepoda; order Calanoida; family Temoridae; genus Eurytemora; species Eurytemora carolleeae. Next base: position 20,246 of record NW_019397701.1, on the reverse strand, counting down.
TTCCTTATATTCACGACTCCCTGCAACTGTAAACTTGTTTTTTTTTCTTTGCCAAATCATTAAATAAACCATTAAAAGCAGCAGACTTAATTTAACCTTAAGATCTTCATATTATTCTGAGTTTCAGGTCGTCTATGTAGTCTCATCTTTTGTGGTTAACCCTGTATTTGAGAATCTACTGAAGGTAATAAACAAAATTTAAGGAAAACATTAGATACTCCAATTAGATTTAATTACAAAACAAGCATCATTCTGTAGAACTAACTTTAAAAACCATTCATGATTAATCAAAACTTAACACTTCAGACAACATTTTACTTTTCACATGGCTCTTCATATTCCTTGCTATAGTTCCAACATATTCACATTCAGGGCAAGGCTATATCACTTCTTTGTGTTTATTTTTAACATGAATTTTCAGGTAAAGTGCTGTAGTTGCAGCAAATTAATATTGGGGACAATGATATCTCACATCTTCGTGTTTATAATTAATATGATTCTTTAAATCACTTGCTCTTGTTGCAACATGCTTACATTGAGAGAAAGGATATCTCACTCCTCCGTGTGTGCATTTTCCTTATGAATCTGCAGGGTACCTGCTGTAGTTGCAGCATACTCACATTGAGGACAAGGATAGCTTACTCCTTCGTGTATACTATCAACATGATTTTTAAATGACTTGCTCTTGTTGTAACATGCTTACATTGAGAGCAAGGATATCTCTTTCTTTGTGTATACTTTCAACACGACTCTTTAAATGACTTGCTCTTATTGCAAATGACTTGCACATTGAGGACAAGGATATCTCACTCCTTCGTGTGTACTTTCAACAAGTCTCTTTAAATCACTTGCTCTTGTTGCAACATGCTCACATGGAGAACAAGGATATCTCACACCCTCATGTTTACATTCAATATGATTCTTTAAGTTACTTGCTGTAGTTGCAGAAAACTCACATTGAGGACAATGATAACTTACTCCTTAGTGTTTATTTTTAACATGACTCTTTAAATGACTTGCTGTTGTTGCAACATGCTCACATTGAGGACAAGGATTTCTCACTCCTTCGTGTATACTTTCAACATGTCTCTTTAAATCACTTGCTCTTGTTGCAACATGTTCACATTGAGAACAAGAATACCTCACTCCTTCATGTATACTTTTAACATGTCCCTTTAACTGACTTGCTGTTGTAGCAGCAAACTCACATTGAGAGCAAGAATATCTAAAATCACGTTTTCTTACTAAATGATTCTTTAAATTCCACGCTCTTTTTGCAACATGAGCACATTCAGGACAAGGATATCTCACACCTTCATGTTTATATTCTTTATGATTCTTCAAGTTACTTGATGTAGTTGCAGCAAACTCACAATGAGGACAAGGATATCTCACACCCTCATGTTTATACTTAATATGACGTTCTAAGTTACTTGCTCTTGTTGCAACATAATCACATTGAGAACATTGATATCCGTCTTGACACTTCTTGATTCTCTTTGGCTTTGGTTCAGATTGTAGAGGATCAAGACCATTAATAACCATGTTTTCTCCTGGATAGTAAAAGATACAATATTTATGAGTAGAGAGTGGGAATATATTTATTAAAT